>NC_136971.1:9690000-9737500 GCF_032717465.1 Coenobita brevimanus | reverse complement strand
TCAGATCCCCGAGGCCAAGGTAGGTAGGGTAAGGGGGTAAGGGAGGCGAGGTCATGTTACAACGATAGCCACATACAGGTCATTTAAACTTGGCCAGGATCTCTTCAGGTTTGTCTTACCCTCAACCTTAGTTCGAGTAAAAAATTATTCAAGGCGATCTTCCAAGGTTAACCTTTGATCTAGTCCTGTGAGCTTGACCTTTGACCTGTTGTTCTCAAAAACGGTAGTTCAACTTCTTAGCTAAAAATCAACCATTTCACCAAGCATTGCTAAAGTCAGACAACAACTTTCACACACATACACACACACACACACACACACACACACACACACACACACACACACACACACACACACACACACACACACACACACAACGTTGAACAAAATTTACCACTTGCTCTCACTTCGCGAGCGCGGATGTAACAATTACATTAGCTAAAGTTGTACGCCTAAGTTCCCCTTTCTCTCTCTCTCTCTCTCTCTCTCTCTCTCTCTCTCTCTCTCTCTCTCTCTCTCTTTCTCTCTCTTTCTCTCTCTCTCTCCTCCCACATTCAGTCTTTGAAAAAGTAATTTTCCACCTATGAATTTAAATTATAAAAAAATCTTATAGAAGTCACTCTTCACTTCTCGGTTTAACTCAACCTTCCTTGATATATCTGTCATTTTATTTGTCTATCTATCTATTTATCTACCTACCTATCTATCTATTTGTCTGTATAATGATCTAATCACTCTATCTATCTATCTACTTATCTATCTATTTATCTATCTGTCCATCTATCTATATATCTATCCATTTATCTATCTTTCTTTCTGTATGTCTAGATATCTTTCCATCAGTTAATAAATCTTTCCATTCTCCAATTCTTTATTGTCTCATAAGGAGTGTAGGGGACCAGGTCTGGGCTACATACACTGGACATTTCAATCAAGGGTGACCAATCATTCGTCCCTGAGTGGCTTTATATCAGCAGCAAACCCCCAAAAGCCCTCTATGGACCTCATATGTTTACAGCACCCTAACCTACTAGAGTACAGAATTACCTGAATAATAGCTCTACATCGAGTGCGTGGATGGTGTGCGCCCCCTCCTGCCACCTACCTTTATTTATCAATTTATTTTTTATTTTTTCGGAGTGATTATTTTCATTAACCGGTGAGGATAACTATATCTTTATTTTAACTATATTTTCAACAACACCTGACATTATTTTATTACATAGGGAACAAGTGATCAATTTATTTTATCACGTAACGGAAGTGATGAATGTAATAAAAAATAGAACATATATAATGGTAAACAAAGAACACAATCCAAAGAGATTATCCTATCACTATTTTCACCGATTGATAAAAATACATTCTGTCTTTTTCTTTTTCTCTCTGTTCTCTGTTAACTCCATCAAAAATACGTCGTCGAATTGAAGAGGTTAAAATGATTGAGAGAGGACGTCTGGTACAGAAGTGGATACTATTATTATTCTTTCCGACAAGGGGTGTATGTTTTCAGCCCTGTCTGTTTGTTAGTTTGTTTTGTCATCAGGATTACTTAAAAATTAAAAGAGAGATTAGGACCAAATTTGGTGGGTAGATAGCCCATGTCCCAGGGAACAATCGAGTAACTTTTGGGACCGACCCGGACCGTATTACAGATTCTAGATCCGGAATTAAGATGCCCTTGTCGGAGTGCCCCTCTAGTTATTATTATTATTATTATTATTATTATTATTATTATTATTATTATTATTATTACTTCCACTACTGCTACTACTGCTACTACTACTACTACTATTACTACTACTACTACTACTACTACTACAACTACTACTACTGCTGTTGCTGCTGCTGCTACTACTACTACTCGTCCTCCTCCTCCTTCCCTCTCTCCTCCTAATACTACTAAGTAAACTAACTGGTCTTGGTGGGTGAAAGGCAGAACTTTATACAGCCCCATATGCCTCAGGGGAAATCTGTGGAATGAATCTGGCAGGTAGGTGGCCTAATGATCTCAGGGTTGAATAATGGAGAGGGAGGCTCGTATTATATAAACTTTTTTCCTAGTTAATTGTATGTGTTCTCTCTCTCTCTCTCTCTCTCTCTCTCTCTCTCTCTCTCTCTCTCTCTCTCTCTCTCTCTCTCTCTCATTATATCCAGTAAAAGTGATCGCCTGAGGGAGAGAGAGAGAAAAAAATGCAGAATTAATACTGGTATGGAGTCTTATTGTGGTCTAGTACTACAGCCTTCAGACGATTGCTTTCAGCTTAGGAGAGCCGCCTGGTAGTGGTGGGGGTTACTAAAGACCATAAATAACCCTTCTAGTTCAAAAATGCAACCCATGCTGAGTAAAATCGTCTGGAAATTGCGAAAAAAAATGTAACACGGATTTTGTTCGCAGTTATAGACATTGTGAAGCGCACGTTTGTGTGGAAGGTTTGTATGATGAGTGGATGGTTATGTGGTCTGCTTATTCTGGGAAGGGTGTTGATAGTATCCCTGATTTTTTTACTTCCCTACTTTTATTTAATCTCCCTTACCTCTTGTAAGTGGGAAAGAGGTAAGGACAATGATAATATGATGATGATGATGATGACGACGATGATAATGATAATGATAATGATGATGTGAATGTCAGAGTGAAAAAAAAAAAAAATAGCAGGATAAGTGGTTCGAAGGAAGGAGCCAGATATAATGGGAAGTGCTTTGGTGTATGTCAGGATTCACAAATGACTCATGATGTCTTTCCTCTCGCAACTACAATTTTCCAAGAATCACGAGGAGCGTATAGAAGCTCGTTTTCAGAAAATTAATCACGAGCTTTTTTTTTTGGGGGGAGGGGGGTGGAAAAGGGCAAGGAAAGGAGAGTTCAAAAAAGTATCCCGACGTCCCTCATTATTTCCGCCGACGAAAATATGAGTTACGGTATGGAATTAATTGTTAATTGGTTTTTGAATCCGGGGTGAGATTCTTGAACATATTTACGATCGATTCGCTGTCGTAACTTACATTTGTTTTTTCCAGGAAGAACAAGGAGACATGGGAAGCTTTTGGCCTCTCCTCTTCTTGACCCTCCTGGAGAGACAAAAGGTAGCTCAAGATCATTATCCTCTAGTGACTGGATATATATATATATATATATATATATATTAGAATGAATAGAAGTAAGATTCTATATATATATATATATATATATATATATATATATATTAGAATGAATAGAAGTAAGATTCTTGACTCTCCTTCTCATTCCTGCGGATCAGAATCCGAGTTACGACAGGGACTCGATCGTAAATACCTTCGAGAATAAGTTACAAAATACGTTACGGTAATTTTCCTCCTGTATCTAAGAACTGTAGTTTAATGAAGAACAATGGACAAGTGAAGCTGCTGCACTCCTCTTTACCGGTGTTGAGAGGGACGCCTTCACGCTGTAGCACCGATGTGACCCAGAGTTGAGCAAACCGGTTATACAAACGTCCCTCAATCCATTCCCTGCCCCCTAAAGGAGTGTGGTGAATGAGGAAGGAAGGGCCACATCAGCCTGTAGTCCACCTGATTCGCGGTCAAATAAACCTGGAGTTGCATCAGTTACTACAAGAAAGAGTATTTGGAGGGGTCTGATTAGCATTTATATACATGTATTCATTCATTCTCCCCTTGGCTCTTTGATATCATGCATAAAATTGTGGAAAGATGTGAATGAGGTAATTACTGTAAGAAGTACTGTACGTATAGAAGATGCTACTGAAGGAGATGAAAAAAAAAAAAAAAAAAAAGGAATGGAAGGTGTGGATATAAAGGAGTATAAGACAAGAATGGAAATGAGGTTGGGGAATATAAGGTATCATGTATAGATTAAAGTAGAGAACATCAAAGCGCCTTCTCTGTTAATCCTCTTCATTTCTCCTCTCTTCTTTTTTATGGTGGCAGCGAGAGAGAGAGACTGAGATTACAATATCTGCAGAGTAGGGATGAAAAAACGAGTGGGAAGAGGGAGTAAGATCAAAGGTGAAGATGATGAAAATTACTACACCACTAGGTATTTCGTCCCCATCGGATGCTCCTGTTTAATTTTGGAGAGACTTTTCGTGCTGGAAGAGTTATATACAGCCTTCATTATATCCTTCACCATCAGAAACTTCACTGAAAATTAATAATCATCGTCACGTGGCGGTAGGAAAAAAAAAAATAGATACTGGAGTGCGGAGAAGACGCGGTAGTGGAAGCGTTATTGTGAAGATTCAGGGCTGGTTCAGAGCAGGGAAAGGTGGCAGGTAAGAAAGGTGCCGGATGATTGGAGGAGAGAGAGAGAGAGAAATTGTGCTGTATATATAGGGAAGAGTGGCAGATGGAAAATGTTGTAGGGAAAAGAGGTAACAGTCTGCTCAGCGTGGTAGGTAAAACATTAAAAAAGAAAAAAAAAAGGGGGAGAGAGGCAGAGGGAAGGGGGAAAGATACAGAGACATCAGGTTGCTCAGTGCGGCAGGAAAAATGTTTGGCTGACAGTATTGAGAGAGATTATGATGCTATTTAGCGTTGATTTAGGTGGGTTGATGAAAGGGATTTTGTGAATGGATTAAAGTAGGCAAAATCTGGCTACTGAAGAACCTGGTGGATTGAAAAACAGAAAGCCAGTACGTTGATAAATGTGGATTAAATGACGGTTAGCGAAGAACAAGATGGACTGAAGAAGAGGGAGTCAGTGTGTGGATAACTGGGGACACAATGCATAAGACGGAATATACTGAACAAGAAAGGCTAAGGAAGAGGGTCAGTGTGTGTGTGTGTGTGTGTGTGTGTGTGTGTGTGTGTGTGTGTGTGTGTGTGTGTGTGTGTGTGTGAATAATTGATACAAGTGGCAGGAAATACAAAAGTTAGAGCATCACAAGGTATCCGGAATTTGTAATCCACCCGGCAACATAATGATGGAAACTTTCTGGAAAAAAAAAGGCACTTTTTACCCAGATGTCATGATTTTACGTTGGCGTTAAAGAGATGAGAGGATGATGAAGATGCTGCTGCTGCTGCTGCTGCTGATGATGATGATGATGGTGATGGCTGAATTGTTATTATTATCATCGTTATGGTGGAGATGGGTAGTGACAAAGCAGCTTGGTGGCATCCGGGAACATTTTGAGATTGCTTGTCAACTTACTGTATGTCTGGAGGCATCACTGCGTTGGTATATTATCTCTCTCTCTCTCTCTCTCTCTCTCTCTCTCTCTCTGCTCTGACCTCGGTGCCAACAATACAACCCTGAACTTCAAAGAACCATGGACAAGGACTCCTATTAAACCCATCTTACATAAAAGAGGTTGGAAAATGTCTTGAGGGTCACCAGATGGGACTATTTTTCTCCGTTCACTCTTACCTGGCCTAAAGTTGTCATCTTTGCATCCTGAATGCTGGGTTGTAACAATAGATATACTCTAGAATATGATGCTAGTCACGAGGAAGTGTTATGGGGAGGCTGTAAGGGAGTAGCATTACCCTTTTCTCCTACGTAGCTACGTGAAAAAAGCCATGAAAGAAGAAGTAAATCTGAGCAAAGTCAACTAGGTAAAAGTCCCGTGTATGGTTTTTCGTCCCCTATATTAATTACTCCTCGCTGTTTGCTCCAGTTTCCCCTGTTTTTCACTCGTGTGTGTGTGTGTGTGTGTGTGTGTGTGTGTGTGTGTGTGTGTGTGTGTGTGTTTATTTTCTCGTCTCAGTCCCTGTTTATATATCCCTCGTTATTTTCTCCATAATCCTTGTTTTTTTTCCCTATCTCCATCTGATTTTAGATATCTTTAAACAATTTTTTTCAGCTCTGGAGAGGCTTCTAAAACTGGATGGGTTACATACATCTTCATTAGTCCACTCCGCCTGAGAAATATTTACGGAACTGAGTGAAATCGTCTGGTGGAAGCAAGAATAATGAGCAAGACGGAGTGAAAGGAAGAGGTAGACAGAGAACAACATCATATTTAAGAAATCAAGTTCTTCCTACAACGATTTTTTTTTTTTATTATTATTCTTATCATCTGTGGACGATTTCATTCAGCTTTGGAGAGACGTTTTACTTTGGAGAGTGTCATAGCAGCCTGGGAGTGTTAACACCGGTATCATTAACCTTCTCATGGTCGGAACAACTCTAGTATTTCATTCCACTTAATGCCTCACGATTTTATTAGGCTCAGAGTCATTCACAGGAGTCTAAGTGTTATACTGGTGCCATTCACCCAGCCACGGTGGGAACAACTCTTTTACTTGACACCAACTCATCCGTGCGATTTTATTTATCAGAAAATAGCCTACGTCATAATGTGTTACTGTTGGTACCATTAACCCCCTCAAAGTTGGAAAAACTCTAGCATCCTCTCCCGGTTAACGACAGGCTATCTTATCTAGCTGAAAGTCATAGCAGCCTGAATTTTAAAAGACAAAAATGGACATAGGAAGGTCACGTCTCTCCAAATAATTATCAGATGGTGAGATAAGGAAGGGGTTGCGTGGATAAGGGAGCACATGAAATTGGAAGATATAATTACTACCATTAGCAAGCCAGAATGGACTAGGCTTGGTCACGTCTTTGGCAGAGCAGACAACATATGGATAACGGGACAGAAGGACGGAGATGGAGTGAGAAGATGAGGCGGACAGAGAACGGGATAGAGTGAGAGGAAGAGGCAGAAAGAACACATGATCGAATGAGAGGAAGAGGCAGACAGAACACAAGATCGAATGAGAGGAAGAGGCAGACAGAATACAAGATAGAATGAGAGGAAGAGGCAGACGGAGAACATGATGAAGTGAGAAAAAAAAAGCTGACAGAGAACAAGAGGAAGGATGAGGAAAAGAAAAAAAAACGAACAAATTTTTCTTCTCCCTTTCTTTCTCCCTTCCACTTCCTTCCTCTCTTATCCTTACCATTCTCTTTCTCCTTTCCTCCTCCTCCCTCTCCTCCTCCTCCTCATCCTAATCCTCCTCTTCCTCCTCATCCTTCACCCATCCTCCTGCTCCTCGATCCCTTCTTCCCTTCCGTTCCTTCCTCTCATCATCCGTCTCTTCCTCCCTCTCCTTTCCCGCCCCCTCTTCGTTCTCATAGTTCCTTCCTTCTACTCTTCCTTCACCATCCCTTCCTTTCTTCATTTCCTAGTCGTCCTTCTTCTCCTCCTCTCTCTCCTCTCCCTCCTTTCCTCCTCTTCGTTCTATCGACCATTCCTTCTACTTCACATTCTCTTCTTTCTCGTTCTTCCTCCTTCCCGTCCTCCTCCCCTTCTCCTAACTCGTGGAGATAATTAGCATAATGAGCAAGAATTACACAGTGTGAATATATATTTTACAGAGATTAACCACCACACTCCCGTTTTTGTTTTATGTCCTCAACTCTCATGTATTCTCCCTTCTTTCTGTTCTGCCCTCATTACTTCTGACGTTTCCATAATAGTCTTTCCTTCAATTATTCTTCCTTCTCTCTCTCTCTCTCTCTCTCTCTCTCTCTCTCTCTCTCTCTCTCTCTCTCTCTCTCTCTCTCTCTCTCTCTCTCTCTCTCTCTCTCTCTCTTTTCCACAATCAGGCGGCCAGAGTGTAGACTAAGAATAATGTTGTAGGAAGGGGCGTAGTTTCAAATCCATATACAAAGTGATATCTTAGCCTGGAGTGGTTTCCGTCCACACACACACACACACACACACACACACACACACACACACACACACACACACACACACACACACACACACACACACACACACTGAGATCTGCGGATAACCACTAAAGACCACACACAGACAAAAAAAAGCGACACACACACACATATACTCTATCCATCCTTCTCTTTCTCGCTGTCTCTCCTCTCTTCTTCCATTCTCATTTTCCTTTAACCCATATTTTCAGTCTCTCTCTTTCTGAATCGGAATATAGACAGTACGGGTATGACTCTCTCTCTCTCTCTCTCTCTCTCTCTCTCTCTCTCTCTCTCTCTCTCTCTCTCCAAAGCTGTTTATTTCCAACTAGACTCTCACCTGTTATTCAACCTGCCAATTAGCGCCGGATGTAGCGACGTCTTACCTGCTCAGAGTTATTTAAGCTGTACACCATCAGCTTAATGATGATGATGATGATGATGATGATGATGATGAGGAGGAGGAGGAGGAGGAGGAAGAGGAAGTGAATAGCACGTAATGATGATGATGATGATGATGAATGCAGATGATGGTGATGATGATGATGATGATGATGATGATGAGGAGGAGGAGGAGGAGGAGCAGGGGGAGGAGGAAGAAGAGGTAACTTGCACATAATGATGATGATGATGATGATGATGATGAGGAGGAGGAGGAGGAGGAGGAGCAGGAGGAGGAGGAGCAGGAGGAGGAGGAGCAGGAGGACTGCAAGTGAAAATGATGATGATGACTGCAAGTGATGATTATGATGACGACTGCAGGTGATGATGATGATGATGATGATGATGATGATGATGATGATGATTACATAAATAACACTTGACAGAGCATTAACGTGCCAGAGACAAACAAAGAGAGGTGCTACGGAGCCCTCTTCACCCCTTCAGTCCAAGAACTCATTTTTATTACTACTTCCACCAAACGATTTTATTTAGCTTTATCAAGACCTCCTGTATTGATGGGTGATGCTGGAGAGGGACGCCTGCATGTGGTGGCACTAACATAACCAAGCGGCTACACTGCCCGACTGTTCAAACGTCTTTTGTCTTTCCTATCCCCTGGAAGGAGGATGGTGGACTGCAGGGAGAGGGCATCTTTAAGCCTGCAGTCCACTGGGTTCACTTTTCAGTTGAACCTAGGACTACTTTAACAACAATAACAAAAACAACAACAAATGCTACTACTACTACTACTACTACTACTACTACTGCTACTACACTTAGAGAAGACTGTAATATAACCTCTTCAACTCTGAAAGTGTCTGTAAAGCAGAATGAAAAAAAACAAATCTAGAATAGCAAGAAAACAAAACAGAAAAGAGGACATAGCAGTGAAGGAAATAACAGACGAGAACGGCGACCCTGTAGCGAAGCTGGGGCCTAATCCTGTCCAAATCCTCCCAAATCCCATTACATTCGGAGATAATGAAAGGCTGTCCAGTTCCATTCTTATTTTCACCCTTACTGCGCTTCTCTCTCTTCCTTCCATCTCCCTCCAACTTTCTCTCCCTTCACTCCATCTCCTTCAGATCTTCTCTCCCTTCCCTCCATCTCCCTCCCATCTTCTCTCCTTAAACTCCATCTCCCTCCCATCTTCTCTCCATCTCCCTTCCATCTTCTCTTTTCGCTCCATCACTCCTCCATCTCTTTCCCTTCACCCCATCTCGTTTTTTACCTGTGAAGCAAAGTTAAAAATATACTTGTGTTTCTACTGTATTACCAGCCCCATGACGTCATTACGGACATTTGAGCCAGCTTAGAATGATTGTCCAGGATTAACATAATAAAAATAAGCTGCCAGAACCATCGCACACTTCATCCTTGTCATTGTGTAAATACTCAGTTTAATTTCGACTCGGGCCCTCCATCCAAATGAGTCCTATCCTCTTCCTTAGCGATTTATTTTGCCTTCGTGTGGTGGCACTGATTTAACAGGGCGGCTTAACTGCCTGGTTATATAAACGTCCCTCAGGTACGTCCCATTCTCCCCGGAAGAAGGGTGGTGAATTACAGGAGAGAGGACAACGCAATCCTGTACTCCACCTATTCAAGCTTCATATGAGTCTGCGGCCACTACAACACCAACAACAACAAGAATAACAACAGCAACAACAACAATGACGACACCTTCATAACTTTTACATTCTATTCAACGACGATGTTTAAATCATCGACACTAAAAAAAAGCATTATCTCTCCATATCCAGAAATAAACTGGTGGTGAAAGTCGAGAGAAGTTTCGTATCTGACGTAAAAGCAGATCAACGTTATGTCTCTCCTGTCATGTTATCTTGGCTTATACCATTCCAAGGCTGTCTGTTTCGCCTGATTCATTTTAATACATATATATATATATATATATATATATATATATATATATATATATATATATATATATATATATATATATTAATCTTAAGGGAGATCACTATGGCTTCCTTGATCTATGGGGGAATCACGTATTATGAGAAGGACTGCCAACACGCGGTACAGTATAAACACTAACACTCATATACATAAATGATACAGAGACGCAATCGCATATAAACAGTCACATACACACATACCCACACAAACACCCACACACGCACATGGAAATGCAATCACACACACATACACATGCACACAAAAAACACCCACTCACCCACCTACCCACACACACACACACACACACACACACATATAAACGCACACAAACCCTAATCTCTCTCTCTCTCTCTCTCTCTCTCTCTCTCTCTCTCTCTCTCTCTCTCTCTCTCCAGTAAAAACATTTACAACTTCCTTATTAACTCTGGAAAGACCATTAAATACAAGGCCTGACCTGGGAAAGCCTGGCTGGGACAAGAACTGGTAGCTGGTGGGGCAGATTACTCTCTCTCTCTCTCTCTCTCTCTCTTCCAAAATGAAGTAATTATCATACTTCATAGGCGCCACGGTGGCTACTCGGCGGAGAGAGAGAGAGAGAGAGAGAGAGAAAATACTTGTTTTAAAAGTACAAGACGCAAGAAACTAAGACAAAAACGGAAAGAAGTAGTTACAGATACAGACATAATTTTTAAAACTCGTTTCAGAGAGAGAGAGAGGGAGGGGGGGGGGAGACAGCGGAAGAGAGAAATAGAGGGGACAAAGAAAAACGGGATAACGAGTAAAGAAAACGTGATGGTGGGGTGACGGGGTTCATCTCAAAATGAAATTCTCTCTCTCTCTCTCTCTCTCTCTCTCTCTCTCTCTCTCTCTCTCTCTCTCTCTCTCTCTCTCTCTCTCAACAAGAATGAGGGTTAATGATATACACCAGTAAATTAAAGTCAGCTAATAAAATAACTTCACAGCCTTCTATGTTCAGGTTTGGGATGGACGAGTTGTTAGGAGCAACTGAGAGAGAGAGAGTTACGTAGATTCACAAATCACAGATTCCCTTCGATTGCTTTTAGTTGAACTTGCTTTAATGTTAATATAAAGTGCATTGCCCAATAAGGAAAGCTTAGAAACAGACTAGCAGAGCTGGTGGCTCTGCCTAACCCTCCTGACCCTTCGGCCATCATCTGCTCAGAAAAATAGAAGGAAACAACACTTTCCAGGACTGAAATATCTGAAGAAAATTTATAGGAAGACTATAAAATATAGTACTAAATATTAAACAACAAATCCATAGATATTAAAAGTAATGCCACAACACGTTATATATATATATATATATATATATATATATATATATATATATATATATATATATATATATATATATGCACATTTTTTTCTTTCTGCTCGAGCAAGCGAACCAAGACAGAGATCAAGAACACTGTCAAGAAAATAGTTTTTTGTGGATACCACGCACATCACCAAAAAGTGCGATATTTCAGAGTCTGTTAAAGCTACAGCCGATCAACGCATATCGTTTCAAAACTTATTAGAAGTAATCGTTGTTATTTGAGTGAACTTTCCAAAATTCGCCGCAATATTGCTGAAATCTGTCTCAGAAAACCAAAATAAACACCAAAAATGGAATATCTCGGAAGCTATTAATCTTGAGTGGACTTACACACACACTTAGAAAACTTAAGGAAAAGTAATGAACGTTATTCAAATGGCTTTTGTCAAAAGTAGCCACCATGTAGCTGAATAAACAAAAAAAAAAAAAAAGGAAAAAAAAAAATCTCCAGACTGAGCACCAAAATTAGGTTATTACAGAAACAGTTGAATCTACAGTGGAACAATGCACCTAGTTCCTTCTACATGTTCAAGTGTCAACGCCTATAACATCGTATTAACATTAAATTTGTATATACATATAGGCAACATTTGAACAAAAACTTCCGCGAGTTAAGAAAAGTAAATCTGCTACACGACTTGTGAGGCCTGGGTAACATGTAACTTTGGATTCAGTGCCAAGGAGTAATGGCCAAACCGTCTCCTTCAAATTATGTTCATGGCCATAATTCAGAACAATAGCTGCTTATCAGTGTATAATTTGTTAAGTTACTTCTAAGAATGACGATTTATAGCCTACACAAGCTTGAGAGAGAGAGAGAGAGAGAGGGCGGGAAGGGACGAAGACACTATCACCTAAGGACAAACAGTCAGACCAAGATGCTATCAGTGCGCTCCTACGGGTCCCTTGGCGCCTCTCTCTCTCTCTCTCTCTCTCTCTCTCTCTCTTTCTCTCTGTCGAGACAAATACCACCCGTCACTGTACGGTACAAGTCATCCATCATAATTTCTCTCTTTTAACTGCCAATCATCTCTCTCTCTCTCTCTCTCTCTCTCTCTCTCTCTCTCTCTCTCTCTCTCTCTCTCTCTTTGTCCGGGGAAATATAAAACTGTCAGCATGCATTGTTGCCTCGATGGTAAAAATATGTACAATAATGCCATAGAACAAGAGATTTATTTTAATTCTGCCATTTTATATACTCAGCATCTTTCTCTTCTTCCTTCTTCCTGGAATGAAATAAATTAATATGTATGCTCTGACGCCTGGAAATAGCTCTACATCAAGCCTTAATAAGCTAATCAGGTCTTTTGTTTTCGCTTCTGCTATGGGACTTTTTTTTCTTATTCTTGCCCACGATTTTATTCAGCTTATGGAAGACCGCCTGTGCTCAACGGGTTAATGAAGGCCATATCTAACCCCTCCAGTCTGAAAAGTCTATCCCGCATTAAATAAATCGTCTGATGGTAGTGAGAATGAAGCTAGGAGGGCATCATCGCAGTGAAGTGGTGAAGACGTCAACCTGTTACTTTGAAAAGTGCAGCGTAAGAATAAAGCAGCGCTCGATTTTTATTTTACTGATTTGGAAATTATTATTATTATTATTATTATTATTGTTATTATTATTATTATTATTATTACCCGTCCCCGCCCCGAAGGAGCTCGGGGACGGGTATTCTTTTCACTCGGTTTGTCTGTTTGTTTGTTTGTTGGTTGGTTGGTCTATCCGTCTGTCTGTCTGTTAACAACTTTAAGCGGAAACTACAAGTGCGATTTTGACTAAAAGTGCAGGGATGATGGGCTATGACCTTCTGAACACCTGATTAAATTTTGGCCCAAATTGGGCCAAGACCCAGGCTGTAGGGCCAAAAAGTGTTAAAAAACAAAATCGTTCTTTCGCCATAACTTTCAAATTCGTCATATCGACATGAAACCTAACCTTAAGGTGTTTCTTTCAAATCTGCACCCATGCCTCATTACATCAGGGGGGTCACAACCCAGTTAGCGGTAGGGGGGTCAATGTCAGGTAGGCCGGGTCAAAAATTTCAAATGGGCATAAAATCGTCACTTTTCACCCGATCCACTCCAAATTTGATACGTGAAATCTTTAACTAGATATTATCCTGTTGTGTTTATACGTCAGCACTAAAATGACTGCCGGGGACGGGTTTGCTGTGCCTTGGCACGGCTTCTTATTATAGTAGAAGTGGTTTTATTAGCCTCTACCCGCCACCTCACCTCACCGCAATCCTCACGTCTGTGGCCGCTGACAGGGACCGCATTTCTGTGTCCTAATAAGATCTCATTACTCATTGACAAACCAAAAGTGGTGAGTCGTATCAGTTCTCCTCACTCAAGCTTATCTTTCTCGCCAACCAAAAGTGAAAGAAATCTGTACTCTTAATATAACTCCTTGCAAGGGTATTCAGAAAGGACATACCTCCCACAAAGAAGTATCCTCCCCCATTTTAATCTCAACCCGTGACTTCTTTCTGGCATCTCGAAATGGACGGATATTGAATTAGGCTGTCTGTTATCTTGTTTTTGTTTTTTCTTGGAGGGAACATTCTTGCGGGTTTCGGGCATTTGGCTCCTTCTTCCCTGCATAATACAGTATATATATATATATATATATATATATATATATATATATATATATATATATATATATATATATATATATATATATATATATATATATATATATTCTTCGTATGGCAGCCTACGTAGGCTTTAATCCACATCTGGTACATTTCCATCCTACTTTTTTTTCCTTGTAATATTGCCAAGGGACAGACAGACAAACAAACTAAGTCAAACAAATAACCTGCTGCCGGAGATCATAGAGATGGCAATTCAATTGTCTGAAACGAACGCGTTGTTTCCATCTCTCCTTTCTCGGAACACTCTTCCCCAAAGAGATTTAGACGCTCCCACCACCTTTGGCTCGTCTCTTCAGTATCTCGTGCACCTGGTGAACAAACCTAAATCATTTCTGGTCTTAACCCCTTCACTTTGAGGCGCTCCTTTGACACGTGTGTGAGGTATCTATGACTGAGAAGACTTAAATAAAAAAAAAATGCAAAATTCGTTCTATGCATCCCCCCTTCATCTGTTCACTGAGCTCCGTCACCTTGTTCCTCTTCCATTCTTTCCCTCATGTTCAAGGTCACAGAGTACTGACGAGGATTTGAAATGGAAGCTCCTCAACACCTTTTCCTAAGCCATTTATTTTGCACGGTATTCCTTGATTTTCTCACGCAGCTTCTCAAATCTTTTTTTTCATATGGGCATGGCTTGCAAATATAGCATGCAATAGAATATCAGCGTGACAAAAGTAAAACACACACACACACACACACACACACACACACACACACACAGACCACTAGACCACGGCCCTGAAGTCCTTGGTGCAGGGTCCCGGACGCTAAGAGCAAGTGCCCGTGGTAGCCCAGGGCAAGGTCCAGTTAACACAAACACGCACTCTCCATGTCCACCAAACTCCCAACGTTCCTTCCGTGGCGGTATAACCTTTACACACTCTCCTGTGCCCACCAGTCAATAAATAAATAAATAAACAAATAAGTAAAATTAACATAAAAATGAAATATATGTACTGATGTTTGTATCGTAGAATTATTCCGTTCATACATTGGCTTCAGTAATATCTATAGAATAAATACGCTTGTTCTGAATGACTTTCAGATTTGTTAATATCATTCCGATTGTATATTGCCTCATGAAATGTCCATAAAATAATGAAATGTGATACTGACAACGATTTAATGTATTTGTTTGCAAGGAAGTCATGCTGTCGTGTGTATTAAAGCTATATGCATCTGCGGACAGTATTATCTTTCTATATTTCAGTCGAACAGTTATAAAACCTTTCCACAATAATCTGAAAAGTTTATTGGTCTACGAAGATGAATATCACTGGGTTTCAAAAACCACTGTTCACCGTCTCACTATTCATCGTTATGGAGTGGATCAATATTTATGTCCGCCACTGTACGTACGCTGGTAAGCCATGTTTTTTATCATCCTCGAGTTCAAAATTAGAGGGAAATGAAGACCGATTGTGTGTGTGTGTGTGTGTGTGAGAGAGAGAGAGAGAGAGGGGGGGGGGAGGATGCAGTGAGACAGAAAGACAACAAAAAAAAGAGAAAGCATTGTTAGACTGCATGAAAGGACAGTTCGCGATGACACTGCAACTCGTGCATTCTACCAGCGCTCCAAACTACCCTAAACAAGTCTTGATGCATACCCGACTAAGGCGTCTCTCCAGGGGTACAGAGTGGACAGAAACTATGCCTGGCGAGCGTACAGTAGGGCTCAAAAGTAGTGTCAGATGATGGGAGAGTCAGAGTTAAAAGTTATATCACAAGAGTCAGAGGCAATGGACGCATGTAACTTTAGCCATCACTGACTCAAACACAATTTTGATCCTGACTGTATTTCCTCCACTACAGACTATCCGATACAATCTTTGACTTCTGACTCCCGTGTAGGCTACACGAAATACAGCTGCACAATTTGTTCCATTTTCTCCTTTACCTTGGCCCAAAATTGCCATCTCTTCGTCTCGACTACTAAATTGTATCAGAATATTAACACCAGAATATGATGCTAGTCACGAAGAAGTTATGAAAAACATGCAGAGCCCCAGCAGTTTTATCATCGAGTTATGTGAAATGAAGGACAAAAATCTGTGCTAAGTTAAGATAAAAGGAGTATAGTGTTCAGGAGCTTTAGTCTTACCACCGCCATGTTCTCTACCACGAACTACCATGTTTTGCTGTACCTTAAGCTTCTGTTGTTTATACTCTTTTTTTTTTTATGTAGTGAGAGAGGTCAGGGGCGAAGGTAGATTAGGGACCGAGGATGGCGCACACACACACACACACACACACACACACACACACACACACACACACACACACACACACGCACACACACACACACACACACACAGTAAGAAGCTTTACGAGAATTATGTCAACCCTCTCCGGAGTTCCACTTTCAATTCCCCAAGAGAGAGAGAGAAAGACAGACAGACACACAGACAGACAGACACACAGACAGACAGAGACAGAGACAGACAGACAGAGAGAGATTCACAAAATCACCTACTGAATCAAACCACATTAGTTTTTTTTTTTTTTTTTTTACAGGGACCAACACCCAGGGTAACAAAATCATTGAAGAGGATATTAGAGGGATCCGCTGAAACTCCCTACCCTCATTTATATTTATTTAGATGCCTTACTTACCATTCAGTACAAGTCCCAAGATTCTGAAGAACGTCCTTAATTTGGACTGTTACTTAAGACACCCCTCCCCTCCTTCCCCATCAGTGTGCCGTTTTCTTCGTAGAGGTGGACATGTGTGTGTGTGTGTGTGTGTGTGTGTGTGTGTGTGTGTGTGTGTGTGTGTGTGTGTGTGTGTGTATGTGTGTGTGTGTGTGTGTGTAAAGGAACAGCCACCTCTCCATATAAGGGCTCGACACAGACAAACTCTTTTTTACCAACATCATTTCTCGCAGGAAAGACAAGGAAAGGAGATCGTAGACCCTTTCCACATCTCTTGTTCATCCTGGAAAAGCCATTCTTAGTTGCGACAAAGACTCCATCGTAAGTCTGTTTGTGAATCCGAGACGAGGCCTAGTATAACTCAGGTCAAACTGGGTTGAGTATGGAACTGATGAGGAGAGGCTTGGGAAATGGAAAGGAGATTGGATAGCTACTGGTGTGACTCACTTGCTGATTTACATATGTTTCTCTATTCCTTTTATGCTTAGTTGTGTGTGTGTGTGTGTGTGTGTGTGTGTGTGTGTTTTCTGTATCTTCATGTTCCTTACAATTTGTTCCTCAGTTCTCCATTCTTCATAATTTGCCTATTCCTGCTGTTTCTCACCCCCCTGTTCCTCATATTCCGTCCTTTTTTTCTTGTTCCTTTTATTCTGCCTCTTATTTCCCTCTTCCTTTTTAATCTCTTCCTTAGTTCCCTATTCTTCTCAGTCTCTTTTGTACCTACTCCTTATAATCTGCCTTATATTTTCCTTTTCCTTATACTTTCCCCCCTCATTCCTCAATTACTCATATTAAGTTCCTCACTTCCTTGTCTCTTATTTTTCGTCCATTATTTCCGTGTCCCTTATACTCTATCTCTTATTTCTCTGTGCCTTATATTCTGTCCCTTATCATTCTCTTCCGTATATTCTGTCCCTTATTTCTCTATTCCTTGTATTGCTTCTGAATTTCACGTGTCTTTCAATCTCTGCCTCACTCCTCACTTACCCTTTCCTTAATTTCTGTTTTCCAAGTATTGTTCCTTACTCCCTAATTCCATATATTCTGTTTCTTATTTTCTTTCTCCTCCACAATCTTTAGTTCCCCTCATCCTTTTATTTCTCCCTATTCCCCTTCACTGGATACTTTGTTTCTTAATTCCCGCGTCCTTCGTCAGCATTATTTCACATGATCACACATACAGACGAGAATACAGAAATGCATGCATAGTTATGAACACATACACACACACATCTACCTATCTATCTATCTATCTATCTATCTATATGAATGCGCACACACACACACACACACACACACACACACACACACATATATATATATATATATATATATATATATATATATATATATATAAATAGGTAAACACAAAACACGCACACGAAGCACATACACAAAGCATACTCATACACATATGCACAGATGCACTAATATCCACAGACATATTGAAATATACAGAAACACTCTTCAACTCAGCCGCACAAACACACAAGCAAGCAAACACACACACACACACACACACACACACACACACACACACACACACACGTACACATACAGATACAGTGTACACATAAATCCATACACAACCACGGAGCGAGCTCCCCCACACACGCGCACATACGGATATACACATATACATAAAAACACAGATCACACACAAAAACACAAACGCATGACCACAGATTTACACATATGCAAACACATACAGAGATGGACATATACATATAAATAAACACACACACACACACACACACACACACACACACACACACACACACACACACATACACACACACGCATACATACACAAAAGATAGCAGGAGTGTAGGAGGAGAGAGTATAGACAAGGACACAATAAGGGTGGAGTTGCACTTAACACACACACACACACACACACACACACACACACACACACACACACACACACACACACACACACACACACACACACACACACACACACACACACACACACACACACACACACACACACACACACACACACACACATCCTTGCCAGAGCACATTCATCCTCTGTCAATCATGTCTTTAGTTTTTCCTCTCTGTCCTAGTATCTGTCTACTTTTTCTTTTAACTCGTTTTTTTTTTTTTTAATCCTTGTATTTGTGTAGTCTGTCTATATCCATGTATGTCTGACTGAATATGCAGGTGTCGATTTAAGTACCTATTCTCCGATTTTTCTACAGCAATTGTTTAGTTTTTTATCTGTCTATGCACTTTTTTTTTTTTCACCCCCTTAAAGGTGTTTCTAGGGGACTATTGACAAAGATCTTACCCTAGGTCAACTCTGGTCCCTTATTCCATACCAGTACATCTCTAAATTATACCATTCCATCTTATTCTGGTTCAACAAGACGTCCTTCACCCCATCTTACTCCATCCCATACTATGTGTTCGGTACTTTTATGGAATACCCACATACAGAAAAGTTTTGTGTGAGTCTAATTCTTCCGTCAAAACAATTCATGGTACTCTTTTCTGTCTTAAATCTACTACCCTTTGTAATGTGTCTATTATTTTTTTTAATTCCTGTTCAGTTGTGGTTCTTCATTCCAACCTACTCCACTTCATAATGTCTACAATTCTGTCTATTAGCTCAAATGCAGTTCATCATTTCAATCTGTTCCCCGTCACAATGCTTATCTTGCTATCTTATCCTGGTTCACCTATTGTCTCTTTCACTTTATCCTAGTTATACTGTGGTCTTTTATTCATTCTCATTCTACCGTCTTATGCTGGATCAACTGTCACCCTTCATCGCAGAACACCATACAGTACACACCTTTCCATCCTATCCCACTCAAAGGTAGTTCTTCATTCCATCCCAGTCCACCTTACGAACAATACAAGTCCTTCCATCTGATCCTGGCACAACTCTTTCCTCTTAATTCCATCCCAAATCATCTTTTCACAATATATATCCTCCACCTTATCTTCTCTTAAATGCAGATCTTTATTCCATGCATTCTACCTTACAACAAACTATATATATTATCATCCTACTCTGACTCAACAGCTGTGCTTCATTCCCTCCCAATATTCCATCCAATATAATCTTCCACTTCACCTAACCCAATTACTGTCAGTCCTGCATTCATAAATCATATCCTGACTCACCTGCGATCCATTAGCGGCTGGCCCTTCTCTATTTACTCTTCCTTCATACCCTGACTTGCTTACAACCTAGTCTTTACTAGGACATACTTTTCCACCTCATTTTGATTCAGCTGCAGTATAACAGTCACATATATTCTTTCACCTCATCCAGTTTTCACCTCCACGTCTCAGCGGTATTCTGCCACAGCATTCTCCTTCACCTTTTCCCAGCATAGCAATCTATCCATTAATTATCCCAGAACCTCTCCTCTCCAACCCAGTGCTCAAATCAGCAGAAAGGGCAAAGTATCCAGTCCACAAACGTACCCACCGTCACCTCTGTGCTAATCCTGTCTGGTCGGTGGTAGTTCTGAATGCCGATCAAGAACTTTGATGCACGGTTGGAAACTCGGTCGTGCGGAGACGATGGCTGGAGCCCTCATATTACTACCACAGCTCTGCCACAGTTATACCATTATATATACCACAGTTCTGTCATTATATCTACCACACAGCCACGATAATATCTCCCGCAGTTCCACTAGTGTATCTACCGCAGTTCTACTATTATAGCTGCCACAGTTCTACCACAACTTTTACACATTTTCACCGCAGCTCAATTGCACGTTTCATGCCTGTCGATCCCTTCAGTACGATGACACCTTCTCCACATTAATCTTCCTATCATCATACGATATTTATTCAGCTTAGGAATGATCTCTCAGTGAAGGGGACAGACTCACTCTCTATTAACCACCTTAGTATAGTCATCCCTATATGATTTTCTTCTTGCCAACGCCTGACGAAGTTAATTAAGTTTCAAGAACTAACCTTACTGGGATGGCTTACCTGTTTTGCCCTAGCTAATGATACAAGGTTATATTTACAAGTAGGGAACGTAGAAAGAGGGTCTCTCTCTCTCTCTCTCTCTCTCTCTCTCTCTCTCTCTCTCTCTCTCTCTCTCTCTCTCTCTCTCTCTCTCTCTCTCTCTCTCTCTCTCTCTCAAGGTCTTAGAACACACACACACACACAAGCCCAAATCGAGACACTTGCTAATCTAAGCATCTGATTCTGCACAAACCTGATTGTCAACTTATCATTCAGACACCTAGTTATCCACACACCTGATCCCACATACATGATTACTGACTGAACAACACCACAACAAACCACACCACCACTGCCTCATTATCACCACACCAAACCACACCACCATTGCCTCATTATCACACAACATCAAACCACACCACCACTGCCTCATTATCACACCACACCAAACCACACCACCATTGCCTCATTATCACCACACCAAACCACACCACCATTGCCTTATTATCACACAACATCAAACCACACCACCAATGCTTGATTATCTGACCACAACACACCAAACCACACCACACTATTTCAATACCACACCACAACACACCACAGCACACCACATCACGTCTCACTATCTTATTATCGTTCTATACCATACCACACTACCACCACCACATTATACCACCTTTCACCTTACCACACCACACCAAACCATACCACCTCAGTACCGTAGCACATCACACTAACTTATTACTTACCCATACCACATTAAATCGTCATTCCCATTATTATTATTATTATTATTATTATTATTACAATTCTTAAGTTCATTAATTATCTTTTGCAGGTGGGAGAGGAGAATGGATCAACGGCTAAGCTTGCTGTGGTGGCCGCTAGTCGTGGTAGTGGCGTTGCTGTCGACGCCCGCGGTAGGTGTAAGAGGAACAAGAAGAAGAATAAATTCCAGATATTGGGAGACAGAAATTTAAGACAGACATTATGATGATGATGATGATGACGACAACAGTAATCATAATAATAACTAGAAGACTAACTGTCACAGATAGTTACTGATCTCCACCTACGAGAATATTGCTGAAGGTCACAACCTGTTAATAACTCAAAAACCATCAGTTAAACTGCCACCAAAAAAGTATAGACCTGATTCAGGATCAGACAAAATTGCCAGGGACAAGAAATGCCTTCCTGTATAGAAAAACAACTGAAAAGTGGGGTGCCTGAAATATCGTAATGTCAGGCATGAATGACCTGCAGTTTTTTTTCCATATAAATGTTTGGAAGATAATTTTAACACGAGATTTCCTTCCTAGTTCATATATCTATAATAGTTCTGGAGTAAACTGAGGTTGAAAAAACATGAATTTTTTACATTTTTGGACCTGTGATCTTGAAAAGTAGGTCAAGGTCACTCAGAATTGGCTAGTGTACTGATGTCATGGTGCAGTACATCCTTACTGATGTAAATCGGAGAAGAAAAGTGGTGGAATAATAATAATTAATGACGGATACATAGATCCACCTATGGTGATAGGTGAACAACAACAACAACAACAGCAAAGACAATAATAAAAATAATAATAATAATAATAATAATAATAATTCAGTTGGGGTGAGACTTGCCTTGTGGGCTGTGAAAAAAAATCGCTCGGTCGATTAAGAACTTTACAACTTTAAGAGGTTGATTTTCGTTTTAAAAGTCTCAGAAACTAAGTTGGAATGGAGGACTTCATTTCTGGAAAAGCCAGGTTACACAATATTTATGGACTAGAAGAAGGAGGAGAAGGAGGAGGAGAATGAGGGGGAGGGGGATGAGGTGAAGGAAAAGGGGGAGAAGGAGGAGGAGGAGGAGAAGAAGATGAAGAAGGAGGAGAAAGAGGAGGAGGGGGAGGAGGGGGTAGTGAAGGGGTTAATAAAGGCTGTATCTAGCCCTTTCAGTTCGAAAAGTTTCCACATAGCTTAATAAAATTGCCTGAGGAGACCACAACTAAAAACTTGAAAGCACAATGGATCGTGCAGCGTGGAGAGCCGCCATTAGGTGACCAAGGCCGACACATGCAAGCATGTTGGAGCCTTTAAAAACGAAACGTCGAAACTCAGAGCGCGCATACCTCCTCCAATGCCGGCTACGGATCCGGAGCCGCCCCCCAGATTAATCAATTCTTTCCTGGGCCATGGCCCACCCTTCCACAAAATTTCATTGAAGTTCATTAAGAACTTGCAGTATGCGGGATACATAGGATCTAGATCCGGATCCGGATCAGTCCCAAACTTTAATCAATTTTTTCTTGGCCCATGACCTTCCCTTCCACAAAATTTCATTGAAATTCATGGAGAACTTTTGGAGATATCGTGTGGACAACTGAACAAACAGACAACACATGTGAATACATAACCTCCTCCAACTTTGCTGGAGGAGGTAAAAAAAAAAAAAAATCATCGGACTGAAGGGGTACGACGCCCCAGGGCAATCTAACATTTTCACGACAATGACGTGTAAATTCCTGCTAATTTCTCGCTACTTTCCTCAACACAGGGAAGATGTCTCTCACTGGACGGGTTAATGACGGCTTTGTCTAATCTCTCCAGTTTGAAAAGTCTCACCTAAGCTAAGTAAAATCGTCCATAGGCAACAGAAATTAACAACAAAAAGTAGCATTGTTGTGAAGTGTTTATATTCGGTTCAGTTTCTTCTTTCCGCCCTTATTCTGTCTTGTTTCTTCCGGAACCTACCACAGAATCAATAACTTAACCCTCTCATGGTCCGAAGAACTCTATTAATCTATTCCCGCACTTGTTAGACTACTCTGAGCAGCTGAGAGTTAGTCATAGGAGCCTGACAGCTGAGTCACAATTAAGCCTCAAATGGTAGGAGCAACTCTAGTATTATTTCGCAGCTAAAGCCTAATGATTCTTTTCAGCTGAGAGAGAGAAAGAGTCAGACGAGGCTGAGGGAGTAATTAAAAGCTCATCTGAGAGTCATACGAGACTGAGACAGTAATTACGAGCGCATTTGGATCATACGAAGCTGAGAGAGTAATTGAGAGTGCATTTGAGTCACTGAGTCATTCGTGGCAGGAGACTCCCCACGTAAGCTCTTCTCAGCAAAGTGGAGTCAAAAGTTTTTCGTCTCATTAACTCTCCTGCTCTTCCTGGCTCCCTTCAACCTCCGTCTCTTCGCCGCACTGTTACATCTTAATCTCTTTTCTACCGCCTCTTCTATGATCACTGCTCCTCTGAACTGTCCGTTTGCATCCTTCCTATGGCGGGCACGTAGCACACGTCTAGTAACAAACTCTTATCCTTTTTCTGTCAAACTCTCTAAAGCAGGAGTTAACCGTTACTACTTGTCCTTCATGTATGAAACTGGTCAACTCTGGAACTGTCTTCCTCTATGTGCATTTCCTGCTGAGTATGTATGACCTCCAGTCTTACAAACGCAGTGTTTCCAGGCACCTCGAAATGAGCAGATCTTGAATTTGGCTCTCTGTTATCCTGTTCTTGTTTTTTTGTGGTGGGAACAATCTTACATACTTCTGATCTTTGGTTCCTCCTTCCTTGCATTTTAAAAATACGAAGCTAAGAGAGCAATTAAGAGCACATTTGAGTTATACGAGGCTAAGAGAGTAATTAAGAGCGCATCTGAGAGTCATACGAGGCTAAGAGAGTAATTAAGAGCGCATCTGAGTCGTATGAAATTGAGAGTAAGTAAAAGAGCATTCCCCAAGTTCGGTCTAAACTGTGTAAGAGAAGTTGATTTTGCTATGCCAGCGTTTGACGTAGCCCTGTGACCTCGACCTTCGACCTGTTCTTATAAAAATTAATAGGTGAGCAAATTGGCTGTCCTTCAAGCCTTCCACCATGTGATGCTGAAATTAGATAAAACCTCTTTCAATTGTCTCGTTCACACAGACAGACACGCACGCACTCGCACGCCAATCAGAACATGAACCCCGCACTCGTGAAGCGAAGGTGTAGAGTTTAAACTGGAAAATTCAGCTTCTACTTGAGGATGTGATGAAATATTTCTTACCCTCTCAGCTTCGTCGAGTTTTTAACCACGGTATATTTCCACATCTGCCAGAGTTCATATTCGCTCCCGGCATTGTGTGTGTGTGTGTGTGTGTGTGTGTGTGTGTGTGTGTGTGTGTGTGTGTGTGTGTGTGTGTGTGTGAAGTTTGGAAGGGGGAGGAAGAGTTTTATTTTATTTCACTCCATGTTTTTTTACCTTGTTGCTCGGTGCTAAAGGCAAAATGTCCCTTACACCCCTTAATTGCTTTTACGTATCTTTTTTTCTCTTTATTTATCTCAGTCTATTCGTCGTTTGTCTGTCTTTGTCTATCTATCTATCCATCTATCTCACTTCTTTCCCTATATCAACTCTAGCTTTCCACCTCCCAGTCGATCTATTCTATTTCTTTTCACGCTCTTTCCTTTTGTATGCAATAGCCATTCTCTTCTTCCCAGTTTTGTCATTATTCCTACTTCCTGTCCTTTTTTTTTTTGTTCTTCGTTTTCACTCCAGAAGTTCTAGAAATGCGTAAATAAGTGTGTGTGTGTGTGTGTGTGTGTAATTCACCGGGTCGGTCAGGATCACTTGATGGTCGTGATCGTCAGCTTTTACCCTCCCGGAAGGGAGCTGAGAGCTCATATAGTCCGATCTAAGGGCAAGGCTGTGACCTTCACACACGCACACACCCGTCCCCTTGCTCCAGGGGGACAGTAACCACCCACTTCGTCAGTGAAACTTTTCGCAACCTGAGCGAGGCGCGAACTCCCGTCCACCAGTTGGCAAGCGGGAACGTTACCACTGCACCAGCGAGCGGTGTGTGTGTGTGTGTGTGTGTGTGTGTGTGTGTGTGTGTGTGTGTGTGTGTGTGTGTAAAAATACGACTATCTTGGGTAATTTGTTTGTTTGTTTGTTTGTTTGAGAGAGAGAGAGAGAGAGAGAGAGAGAGAGAGAGAGAGAGAGAGAGAGAGAGAGAGAGAGAGAGAGAGAGAGAGAGAGAGAGAGAGAGAAAACGAGATACGAAGCGCAATTCACAGAAAACCTACAGCCACGTTTTAGCTCCAACTCTAATTACTCGTCCAACATTTTCCTCATTCAAGAAATAATTAACCCAAAACACGTCTTAATCACCGAGTCAAGGAGTTTTCTTGAAAGTTTTTACCGATAATTACAGCACTTCCATTATGGGTTCGGACGGTATCCACAAACTCTCTTAAGGCTGAGTTTTGTTTAGTATTTCGCGTTTCGGTTTTTCCCCTCACTCATACACTCACCATATACGTTGGAGCGAAGACAGAGTGACTACCGGAGTGAAAAACAAAGTAATTCCTGTGATAATGGACGGCCACCAAGACTTATCTGCCGTAAAGTAAAGCTTGTTTGTTCCTTTATAAATATGGCGCCCAGGTAGGAGAAAAGA
This sequence comes from Coenobita brevimanus, assembly GCF_032717465.1. Lineage (NCBI taxonomy): Eukaryota > Metazoa > Arthropoda > Malacostraca > Decapoda > Coenobitidae > Coenobita > Coenobita brevimanus. The sequence goes on along the minus strand of NC_136971.1, from coordinate 9,711,424 downwards.
AAATGTGAATGGTCGTGATTAAGGGTAACTACAGGATACTGTTCGAAGCCGTTTTTAATTACTAGACTTTCTTTAGAACTGGGTATGTAAGGAGAGAAGCAATTTGCGTTTTTTCCTTCATTTTTACTCTGTACGACCCTAACCAAACCCACCCCTCTCATGACCGTTTTTTCATTTTATTCTTGTTATCCTCAGGAGGGAGTGGGAGGATGCCTTTACATGGAGGCCCCGATATAACCAGGCGGCTCCACTGCCTCTTTATGCAAACGTCTCTCAGCTCCCTCTTTATTCCCCGATAGAAGTACTTTTTTTTTTGTCTCCTACTCGGCACTGGTTTCACAGCCCTTTCCCTGAGGCCTAGGAGACTTCCTATGTGCTATACTTTCACATGCCACTACTTCGGAGCCAACACCCACCTTCTTTATTGAATACATGCTACGGTTGTCTTACACAGGACTGGTGGACCGCAGGGAGACAATTTCAGCCTGCAATCCACCAGGTTCGCATTTCAGATGAATCTGGAACTACTACTACTACTACTACTATAACTACAGTACTACACCACACATCCACCCACTCACCACACATCCACCCACTTACCACACATCCACCCACTCTCCACACATCCACCCACTTACCACACATCCACCCACTTACCACACATCCACTCCTTCATCATCCAAACCTCCAAAATGCTCGGCGTCCTCCTCATAGGTCAAGCATTTTAAGTGGAGATGGAGATTTCGCAGTTCCCCATCCTAAGCGATTTATCTCGGACATTGCACCTCAGCATTCTCTTCATGTCGATATTCAAAGACACAAATAACACACAGAAGAATGGGAAGGGGTAATATGCAAAACAAATCACTTAGGAAGAGGTGATACGGTGGCGATGAGTGGGTGGATATGTACTGCCTTTTTTATTCATCACTGGGTTGTATGGTTTTATAGAATTTTTTATTTTAATATTTTCTTTAACTGTTCTTCCTGGATCCTTTCCATTGTTTAGATTTTAGAGAAGAAAACTATGATGATGATGATGGTGACTGTAATGATGATGATGATGATGATTGATGAAAACGATGATGTTACGATGATGATGATTATAATGATGGTAATGATGTTATGTTAGTGATGATGGTGATGATGATAATGACCATAATGATGACGGTGATAATGATGACTGATGAAAACGATGATGATGTTATGATGATGATGATGATGATATGATAATAATTACTCTCCCAGTGCCACTATATTCCATCAATAGCTCCCTAGGTACATAAACACCGACATAATTTTTACTCCGTGCGAGGGTAAAGTTACGATAATATAGTTAATCCTTACTTAACAAATTAATTAGCTCGTTACCCTCGACTTAACATCATCATCAGCATCAGCATCCCAGCCTGTTATCTTCCCTCTCTCTCTCTCTCTCTTACTTTGCCTATCCGTCTCCTTTCCCCACTTAACCTCCCCTCTCTCTTTGTTACACTGCCTATCCGTCTCTCTTCCCCATTTAAATCTCTCTCTCTCTCTCTCTCTCTCTCTCTCTCTCTCTCTCTCTCTCTCTCTCTCCACACACACACCCTAAACTACCCTCCCCCCCCTCACAGAGCTGCGGATGGCGTGGTGAGTTGCGTAGGGTGCGTATACGGACTGCCATCACGCTACGCTACGTCACTACGGAGTTCACACTGCAACTACGCAACCCGGACCCAGACAGCAGCCACGTACACATTGCACTCCTGTTGCCTGCACAAGCCTTCGTATCGGCGTTGACTATGTGGGTGGATGGATGGATGGATGAAAGAATGGATGGATGGGTTGAATGATTCTGTGGGTGGATGGATGGATGGATGAATGGATGGATGGGATGAATGACTGTGGGTAGGTGGATATGTGACTGGACTGGTGAGTAGGTAGGTAAATAGTTGGGTGGATGGATAGACGGATGGGTTGAATTACTGTGGGTGGATTGACTGTTAGATAGGTAGATGGATGAATGGCTGGGTAGGGGATAGATGAATGGATGGATGGATGGATCACGGGTGGACAGTGTGGGTGGACTGATGTATGGATGGACGGTTGGATTACGGGTGGACTGACTCTGTGGATGGGTGGATATGTGGATGGGTAGATGGTAGGCAAGGTGAGTAGGGAGGTGGATGTTAGACTAGTGGGTGGATGAGTGGGTATGTGGTTAGAGGAATAATTAGGTGGGAAGATGGGTGGATAGGGAGATGAATAGTTAATTAGGTAGGTGGGTGGTAAGCTAGGTACGTAGGTAGATGAGTGGAGGATACATGGGTGTGTCGCTAGGTGGATAGGTGGGTGAATGATGGGTAAGTGGTTCGGGGAATGGTTAGATGGGTAGGTGGGTAAGTAGAGGGACAGATAGTTAGGAAGATGGATGGATGGTTAGCTATAGGTAAGTGGGTGGATGGTTGGGTATTGGGTGTATCAGGAGGTGGGTAGATGGTATGCAGCTGGTTGGGTGAATGAATGGGTTGGCAGAAGAGCAACTGGGACGGTGGGAGTATCTATGGACTTTACATTTTTTATAATGCTCCCAAAGGTGACAATGAACATGAGAGTATCTGTGATGCTGGGAAGTAAAAGGCATGGGTCCTGTTCTAAACGTTTTCGTAGAAACTTTTAGTAAGCGAATTATTCTACGCATTAAGCTTTTATATCGTTCTGTATGTAACTGATTCATGGCAAGTCGATGTCAACACGATATAAATGGCGCCCAAGAGAATGTTCTGTGCAATATACAAAATAAATCGCCAAGGAAGAGCTGCTACAAAGCCTCTTACCCCACCTAGAATACGGCCCTTAAACCTTTCAGTATGATGGCGTATTTTGTATCAAAGTTTTGCTATCTCCAGACGATTTCCTTCAATTTGGGATAGACTTTTGCAACTGGAGGTGTTAGATACCGCCTTCATTAATTCTTTCATTCCAAGAGGTCCTCCCCAAACCTGAAGAAAATTATCTGAAGGCCACAAGAATAAATAACTAAAATACGTCACCAGATTGAAGGAGTTAAGTTCCTTTCTACATTAAATTAGTTCTTTCCCCGTTCCCCACAGCGAGGCGGGAGGGCGGAACACGACGACTGTAGTGAGGGGCAAGAGACGACACACCACCACCACCACCACCACACCACGGGACGGTGCAGGGAACAAGGGAGCTCGGTAAGACGGGGGGCAAGGGGGACACAAAATGAAGGAGAAAACCAGAGAAGAGAAGGGAGGCAATAGTGAGACATGGGGCAGGAGGACACAGAAAGGGGGGAGAAGAGGGGCAAGGAGGTAGGAAAAGAGGGGGGAGACACAGAGGCAGGGGGACAATGGTAAGGCAGGAAGCACAGAAGGGGGGGATGCACAGAGAAAGGGGGAGAGGGAAGAGGTCACAGAGAGGGCAGGAGAGCATCGAGGGTTGTAGAAGGGAGGCACAGAGAGGGGAGGTTGTCATGGTGAAATAGCTAACAATTTTTCCTACACACACACACACACACACACACACACACACACACACACACACACACACACACACACACACACAACTTTAGCTTTGGTGTGTATCCCCACTGGCTGAATAGGTTTTGTAACATCGCTTCCATATTGTATTATGCTCAGTATTGTTTTGCATGATAAATATTTTCTTTCACTATTGACGCAGTTGGCTAAAATATATATATATAAAAAAACAGTTTGATGCCATATGCAATAATCAGCTAGTAAGGCAGACGTGCTAGCAAGCCTCCTAATCTGACTAGACGACGAACCTCGGCTACTAAGAACAAATATTAATGACTATACTAATAAGGGTCATATTGTTAGAACTCAGTAGACGAAGCTGTTAGCACGCCCCTGAGTTAAGACGATCAATGTATGGAACATCTGTAATTGTTCGATGTGATTAGCCTGCATCCCACATTACAGAGTGCAGTCAGCAATGAGGGAGAAGGTCAAACATGTCCTCACATCACACAATGTGCAAAATGGTATAAGTACGAATTAATTAGTGTACAAAATGAGAAGGAGTGCAAAATGAGGAGGAGTACAAAATGAAAAGGAGTACAAAATAAGGAACGCAAGATAAGGCAGATTAAAAAAATACAAAATGAGGTAGAGTACTTAAGGAGGAAGAGTACAAGAGGAGATAGTGTTTAAAATGAGGTAGAGTGCAAACGAGGCAGGGTACAAAATAAGGAAGAGTACAAAATAAAATAAGATTGCGTACAACAATAAATCAGTCATCAGTAATTAATAAGTCATCAGTTATTATTTAGTCATTCAGTTAATCAATCAGTCGTTTTACTAATTTACCTCTCTAGACATAAGTTCATTTATCTTCCTACAAATCAATTTATCCACCCATGTGCCTATCTGTTAGTGTATGTATGCATGACTATATCCATCCACGTATCAGTTCATCTATATGCCCACTTATCTCTCTATCCATTTATTTACCTACCCATCTTCTTACTCTCTACTTTCAGTTCGCACACATACGTTATTTTTATTTTTCCCTTCACCAATCTTCCCCTCATCTCCTCGGTATCTGGAAAAGTGTCAGCACTTCGCTATAAGCTGGCCACGCTGCAGGCGTAGCCTTTATGATGAGTCAGTTTCTGTGAATGGGTCTACATATGTATGCATGTGCGTATATGTAGGCAGGAATGTGTGTACATGTATGTATGTAAGTATACTGCATATATATATATAAATATATATATATATATATATATATATATATATATATATATATATATATATATATATATATATATATATATGTATATATGTACTGTATATATTTGTGAATGGATGGATGGATGGATGGATGGATGGATGGATTTATGTATATGTGTATGTATAAGTATGTATGTATGTATGTATGTAGGTAGGTAGGTAGGTAGGTATTTATATATGTATGTATGTATTTACGTATGTATGTACGTTAACAAAAAATCTCATCAACGCTTAGTTCAGTTCAGATCAAAACTAACAATTACATTGTGAGTGGATCTGGGAAGATGTGATCCGATTTTTGGAGTAGACTGGTTAAGGGTTCAAGGTCATGGGCCAAGGTCAAATGTCAAGAGTCGACCTTATCTCATGAACGCCTGATCCGATTTGGTCAAACTGGCCCAGGTATTGTGTTGAGGGGTGTGAGGAGGTGACTGGATATGGGTGCAAGTCAGTCAAGGGCAAAATCAAAGGTCAAGATCGAATCTCGCTGTGCCTTTGCCTATTCTCTCTAATTAACAACCTTGTGTGTTTCTCTTGAATAATTTCCAAGACTAGTAGAACATTATCTAATTATATACTAAGAACAAACACACCATACCTGCCTCTGCTGTAGTCCCCTCTACCTCCAAGCCAGGGCATTGTAAGGCTCTTTTGTTCAGCTTCGGTGCCAAACAATAGGGCCATATGTAAGTTCCATATTAATCCCCCCCCTCTCTCTCTCTCTCCCTTTATCTATCTATATATCTATCTGTCCATGTATCCCCCAGATCCACCCTACGCGAGACTCAGAGGTTCCGTGCCAGTGCCAGGGTAGGGCCAGGAGAGAGTGCCACCTTCTACCTCACCTACGAACAGCTCTTGGAGAGAATACACGGCGCCTATACATGTACACTCTACCTCCCGCCCTACACGGTTAGTACATTGGGAAGTACTTTTGGGGAACACACGGGGTTTGGTAGTGTTGATGTAAGTTTGGTATTATGAAGGGTTTGGTAGGGTTGGTATTAGTTTGGCATTATTAACTGGTATAATCACGAGACTTCTGGTTATAAGGCTGCCATCCAGGGCTGGTAATGGCTTCCGGGGTTACATGAAACCACTAAGTCTTGTCACTCTGTGTAGAGCCACCTGACGTAGAAAGAAGAATAATACAAAGTGACAGGAAGGAAGCAAGAAGTAGGAAAAGAGGAGAGCAGACACAGAGATAGAATGAGACAGGGGAAGGAAGAAGTAGGCAGCACTACACTGAGTGGATGATCGTGTCAGTTTCGACATGGTTTACATTACTAACATACAGGAGGATGCTGAATGCACTGTGCAGCATTAATAGCTTAGGAAGAGGAGTTACTAAATCGCCGAAGCCACTTAGAATATTATTCTACACTGAGTGGATGATGGTCGCTACCATCAAGGCAGGGTTATGGTATAATAAACGAAGATGAATCGCAGAGGAAGAGTTACTACAAAACTAATATTAAAAAAGCAAATCCCACTAAGGGGATTAAGAGTGATTTTTGTAACTCTTCACGCTGTTTTGTTTTAAGCTAAATAAAATAACTGGGCAGCAGCAAAAGTGAAAAACCGCCAGGGTGATTTCTCCCCCTCTCTCCCTCAGCAGGTGGAGGGAGGAGACGGGGTGGAGGTGAGCATGGAGGTGAGGGAGGAGGAGACGCTGAAGGAGCTGACGGTGGAGAGAACTGGACTGGCTAGGAGGTACTCCCAAGGTGGGTGAGCCTTTGTATGTATGTATGTATATATGTATGAATTAACGTATGTATGTATGTATATATGCATTTACGTATGTATGTATGTATTACGTATGGATGTATGTGCTCGATACCTATAACAATGGGAAAGACAGGGAGACATAAATATAAACAAACAGGCAATACGACAAATACAGAGAGTGACTGAGAGAATTACTATTGCCTAATAATTATGACAATGAGAGAGATAGAGACAAATAGACAGACACAGGTAGATAGATCGACAGAGAGAGGAAAACAGAAGTAAAAAAAGAAATGGAAAAATAAAACAGAGGCACAGAACGACAAAAAGTCATAAAGAAGAAGAGGCCAGAAGAATGCGAAGAGAGAGAGAGAGAGAGAGAGCAGGCAATAATATTTTTCTTTGAGAGATAAATGTGTGTGTGTGTGTGTGTGTGTGTGTGTGTGTGTGTGTGTGTGTGTGTGTGTGTGTGTGTGTGTGTGTGTGTGTGTGTGTGTGTGTGACGCCACCTATTTTCTAACTGAAATATTTTTTTACAGAACAAGAAAGAATAAATCCAAATGAAGTTCATCTCACATTCCGATACAACAACAACAACAACAACAATAAAAATAACGACAGCAACAACAGCAGCAGCAGTAGCAACAACAGCACTACCACCACCACGAGCAGCACGACCACCACCAACACCAACACCAGCAACAACAACAATAACAACAAAAATAGCGCTATATCTATTAGTTATGACGTTGATAGAAAAGCCGATGGAGGGGAGATACAGGTAAGTGTGGTGATTGTGGTAGTTGTGGTAGATGTGATGGCTGTGGCAGGTGTGGTGTTTACAGCGACTCATCTTCATAATCTAACTTAGCCTAAAATTGCTTTCACTCCATCCTGAATCCTGAGTTCTACCAAATGATTAACACTAGAATAAGATGCTAGTCACAAAGAAGTGTTATTGAACAGATATATGGCTGTCACACTGTATTTTTATATCACTAAGATACGTGAAAATAACTACAAAAGGACGGAAATCTTTGCCAAGTTAAAATGAAAGAAGTATAGTTGTTGTGGTAGGTGAGGATCAGTTGTGCAGGAGTGGGTTACTGAATGAGTTTTGGATTTCGAAATAATCTGAATCTACAACTACCCATACTGATCTACCACGACGAATTTTAATCAGTATTTCTCACCTATTTTTTCCTGTTATTACCTCCCGTCCCTGACCTATCCTAATCTATCCTACTATAGTATTCCTCCACTACCCCTAACTCAGTCTACCCCATCAAACCTTCCTCTCGCCTACCCTAACTTAATCCACCGCATCCTACCTTCCTCTCACCTACTCGAACTTAATCTACCCTACCTTAATATCCTCTCACTTAACCTACCCTAGTCCACCCTTCCTACCCTGACCTCGCCTGATCTATCATAAACGTCAGTCGTCCATAATCCATCCAAACTTCCCTAACCTCTCTAACTTTCTTTAATATTCTCTCATGACTTGATTTCCCTTTGTTATCTCACCTCACCTCCTTCTCTTACCGTGCCATACCCTAACCTACCCTTTTCTCCCTCAGTTTCTCTCCCTTATCCCAAACTTATCATTTATAACCCTAACACTCCCTCTCCCCTACTCCTTCCTGTCTCCTCCCTTCCATCGCTTAATTTAACCCAGCCCGATCTTGCCACCCACATAATGTCTCATACCCGGGGTCATCTGTGGCTGTTAGGACGAGGATCACTGATTTCAGAGTTGGGCGCAAGTTAGTTAATATTCCATTGTACTGGCTCAGGAACACACGACGGTGAAATGATGAATAAATCCGGGCCGTATTCTACGCTAGGTATCTCTTTTTTACTCTCATTTACATGTTTTTACTTCTTTATTTTTTATTTAATTCGGTTTGTGCTACCTTTAAGATTATTTTGCTCAGAGTGGGAGAGACTTTAGGAACTGGAGGGGGTAGACTGAATTGTCTTTATTTACCCTTTCACTACGAGGGTTTGGTGGCACGATTAAAATGAAAACTAGGTCCTCGTGCTGAAGGAGCTAACTCTCCTACCTCTGCCTTATCTTCCCCTATCCTCCCTTCTCTCCCCTCTCCCACCTATCCTTTCCCCTCCCTCCCTATCCTCCACTCCTGTCCTTCTCTCTTTCTATTCCTTCTCCCTATTCTCTCCTCCCAGTCTATCCTTCCGCCCCCCCAGCTATCTTTCCCTTCCCCACCAATCCTTTCCACTCGCACCTGAGCACATGAGAGAGCGAGTTTTGTTAATTAGCTGTAGTTTTGAATGAGTGTATATTATGTATGTGTATTTCTGTGTTTTTTCCACTTTCCTTCTTGCAATACAGCGCCATTGACCTTTGCTGCTCTCTTCAGGCAGTCGATCAATCAAATCAATCAAACGGTAAATCAGTCAATCACCCTAACACCACTCCTCACCCTTCACCCATGTCCTGATCAAAAGCTTCAGTCAATCAGTTAATCATTCAGTCAGTTGGTAGGTCAGTCATCCAGTCAGTGTAACTCCATCCCTCATTCTTCACACAGTTCTGGTTAAATTCTTCAACCAGCCAGCCAATCTGTCAGTCAGTCTATCAGTCAGTCGCATCCCCCAAACATATCCTGGGCAAGTACTCCAATCAATAAGTTAATCAATTAATCAATCAATCAATCAATCAATCTCATCCACCAAACAGATCATGGTAAAATTCCTCAAGCATTTAAACACTCATTCATTCAATCGCCCACACACACTCGCTCACTCAAGCACACACTCACCCACACACTCCCTCACTCACTCACACACTCACTCACTCAACCCTCACACAGGTCTTGGGCAAGTTCTTCGTGCACTACCTCTCCCCCGAAGGCCTGGAGAAGCTGCCCACCCACACCGTCTTTGCCCTGGACGTGTCTGGTTCCATGAGCGATGATGGAAAGTTGGATCAGTTGAAGGACGCGTTGGTGGATATACTCAATGCCCTGACGCCAGAGGACACGTTTGAGGTGGGTGGATGGATGGATGGATGGATGGGTGGGTGGATGGATGGGTAATGAGAGGGTGGATGAGTGGCGAAAGGAAAATTGAATGAGTAGAAAGGAGTGTTGGTCGATATTCTCAATGCTCTGACGCCTGAGGATACGTTTGAGATGGTTGAATGGATGGATGGATGGAGGGACTGATGGGTAAATGCTGGATGGCCGCGTGGATAGATGGGTGGTTGGATGAATGGACGAATGGATGACAGGATGAAAGTACAGCTGATAATGTGTCTGAAATAAAATAACAAGACAGATAGACAGGTAGATAGATTAATAGATAAATGGGTATATAGATAGGTAGATAGATAGAATGATAAACAAATAAATAAGCAGACAGATAAAGATAGATGTATAGAAAGATAGAAACAGTTAGACAGATAGATATAAGGATACGTGAATTAAGAAAAGGATGACTAAAAAAAATAAGAGTGATAGAAGATGCAAAGTTTCGAAGGAAAGTAAACCTGAGCTACAAAAGGGCTTAGTGGAAATAATCTAGGCGAGAGAGAGAGAGAGAGAGAGAGAGAGAGAGAGAGAGAGAGAGTAATCCCATTAACACAACTGCCAGGGTACAAAAATTCTCAGAGTTCCACAAGAAACGCTGACGTGAAAATATTAAAAAGGCATTTCCAGAATTGACAGGGTCCGAATATGAAGATGCTGGATTGTGAATAATGCAAAGGAGAGGAGAAAAAAAATGCTGGGAGGGAAGGGAGGAGGGAGAGAAGAGAAAGAATATGAGAGGAAGGGCAGGGGAGATGAGGATAGGAAAGAGGGGGAGGATAAGAAGACAGGAGGGATGGGTAGGCGAAGACAGGAGGGAAGGGGAAAGATAAAATATGAGGGGGGAAGAAGATAGGAGGCAGAAGATGGAGGAGGAGGGAGGGGTAGGAGACGACGATAAGAGGGAGGAAGAGAAGAGGATAGTTGGTAGGGATGGCCTTACCGGGGGTGGGAGGGGGGGGGTCGTCCCCCGCAATGTTAGTTTCTGAGTTGATCAAAAAATTACTGAGTTGGTCAAAATGAAGAGTAGAGACTTTTTTTTTTTTTTTTAAGGAGAGGTCTCCGAAGGGACAAAATATTTTTTTCCGTACTTTTTTTTATATATTGCATATATTTAAAAGAGAAAATACAAAATACCCTAGAGTCCCTCCTGTCAGGAGAGTAGTCTAAGCCAAAATCAAGTACCATGTTAACCAAGGTGCCTTGACCTGGGCCCCCGTCATCCATGGAACGGTGGCGAGGTGGGGGGGGGGGCCAGGGCAAATTTGTATGCACTCCTGCTACTAGTCTGGTTAAAAATAACTCCAGTTACCATTACTTGGTGAATTAGTTTAATCAGAGTACTAAATAATTTACATGGTGTCTGTTTTCTTGTCAGCAGTAATTCAGGCTAGGGTCCAAGTTCAAGTGGTTTTAAGTACAATTACAAGCAGGAATGGTCCGACCGAGGGGAAGGGGGAATAGGCACCCCCCAGTACTTAGCTCAGAGTTGGTCAAACGTTCACACAGTTGGTCGTATAAAGAGACAGGCTGCTTTTTCAACAAATGGAGTAGGGTATAATATTGTGAAGTCCAATGAATATTCACAGTTAAATGATCAGGGTGCATTTATAATGTGTGTATATATCTATCTATCTCTCTATCTATATGTGTGTGTGTGTATATATATATATATATATATATATATATATGTATATTATCATAAGGATATTATTTGTTCTTAAAATAGAAGTGCTACGTCTAATTTGTTGGTCAAATAAGGAGTGAGTTGGTCAAATATGCTGCGAATAGGTCACAACTAGGGTTACCCTCCCCCCCCCAGTCATAAACTCCTCGGGCCACCCCTGATAGTAGGGGAGGAAAAATGAGAAGACAATAAGGTGGAGGGGGAGGAACTGAAGATTGGAGGGAGGGTGGAAGAGAAGATGGGAGGGAAAGGGATGAGAAGAAAATGGGAGGAAGTGGGAATAGAAGACAGGAGAAAACGGATCTAACAATGAGACACTCAGAGAGCTCATACCTCCACGAACGCCTATACCAAGAATGCCAGATCACCATGAAATTATAATAAACTCTTCCTTGGCCTATGACTCATGTATCCACAAATTTCATTGGAATCCATCAATAATTTCTGGGGATATCTTGTGGACAAACAAATAGGAGAGAATACATAACCTTCTCCAACTTTCGTTGTCGGAGGAAACAGAGAGAGATGATTAATCCACTTTGATCTTCGGTATTACAGATGCACTCAGTTCATTATTCATCTCATTTAGGTCAGATAATTAGTTTCGTTTGTACCGCAAGACGTAAATGCACTTGCAGTTATGTCTGTTCATAAAATGATATTGTTATTGCAATTATAGCCACCACCCTAATTAGTATTCCCACTGCAACTACCACTAAATCGGTCTATATGTCTATTTTTCTCTGTATGTCTTCTTGCTGGTGTGTGTGTGTGTATATACCGGTATATATATATATATATATATATATATATATATATATATAGAGAGAGAGAGAGAGAGAGAGAGAGAGAGAGAGAGAGAGAGAGAGAGAGAGAGATAGGTAGATAAATAGATAGATAGACAGATATACTGTATGTGTGAGTGTGTGTGTGTGTGTGTGTCTATATAATATATATATATATATATATATATATATATATATATATATATATATATATATATATATATATATATATGTGTGTGTGTGTGTGTGTGTGTGTGTGTGTGTGTGTGTGTGTGTATAATTTACATATTTATTTATGCTGATATCCACAAGGAAAAGGAAAAGCGAAAATATCCCGATCGCCACCGCGTAATCAAAACTTTTTCCCTGAGGATATAAGTACTCGTACACGGAACTGATCGGAGTATTTTCTTTCTTTTTTCTTCTGGATATCAACATGTGTATGAATCACGGGTAACTATGTGATATACCTATATCTATATCTACCTATCCGTCTATCTATATTATATATTCTTGCTTAACGCTGTAAGGGAAGGGGAACCAACCAAAGAATCTCTAGGTATTTTTGTCCTTATACCGTAACGACCCACCACCACAACCACACACATCCCAACCTCATGCGTTATTCCACCGTCTCCTTCCACCTTGTTCTTGTTCCACCTCTTCTTCGTCTCCTACCGTATATACCACTCCCTTGTCATTTCACTTCGTTTTCGACCCATGTATTACTAATCTTCCTTGAGCCACTTCCCTGTCTTAAACCTACTCGCCAGTCTTTCACTCCACATTCGCTCCACTTAATTCTGGTTTTCGCTGTATGATTTATTCAGCAGAGAAGCATTTGTAATGAAAGGACCGAACTCCAACAGTAACATGATCTGTCTATCTATCTATCTGTCAATCTGCCTATCTATTTACGTCCTACCGCCCAACAAGGTCAACCTGCTTCGTTTGAACTTCCTATACTGAATTGCGATTAACTTGTTCAGTATGATGGTGACTACTTACTTATGTGTCATCTTTATGAAGCAATATGCTGCTGACATGTGCTTTACTCCTTTCATTCTAGTTTGGGCTATAGCTGCCATCTCTCTATCTTGCATGCTTAGTTGTAATAATAACACTAGGATATGTTTATAGTCACGACAAACTGTTCTTGAAAGGATGTAGAGCCTTTGTATTGTCTTCCTTTGCCACCGAGTTTCGTGAAATAGGCCGTATTTGGACGAAAATCTGAGTCGAGTTAGAGTGAGCGTACTATAGCTACTGTTTTTTAGCCTTAATTGTCCCAGGTTTTCGTCCTTTGCCAGCTACTTTCACATAGATCAGTGACAAAGTATAAAGCTCAACATACTCTCCATAGCCCTTCTTTTTGGCTAGTATCATTTTAGAGTATTAAGCTATTGTTGCAAATCGGCATCCAGGGTGGAAAGATCTCAAATTTAGGCCAAGTTAGAACAAAAGGGGTATAGCAACGTCCACTCTCAGGTGTTTAATTTTCGGAAGTCCTCTCGCGGAAACTATTATAAACTTGTCGTCAATAAGTGCAAGGGATAGAATTACCACCGCTACCCCTGTGTTGCCAAGGCACTCTTTGTGTGTCTGTCTGCCTGTCTGTATGTCTGACTCTCACATTTCATCTCATACTCATGTCCCCCTCCCTTTCTCCATAACTCCCACTCTCACTTCATCGCCTTTCCTCTCTCATACATCATATTCTTGCTACGCCTCCCGAGTAATTCCCCCCCCCCTCTCTCTCTCTCTCTCTCTCTCTATGCCTCCACCTCCTCACAGATCCTGGTGTTTTCTACCCGTGTGAGGTCCCTTGGCGTGTATAGGGGAGTTGCAGAGGATGTGCGGCAGGGAGTCGAAAAGATCAGGTAATATGCAAATCAACTTTACAGTGATTAAATTATGTCTCGCGTCTTTATCATCATCGCTACCTCACCCGCTAAGTACTTCAAAAAAAAAAAATCTTTATCCCTTCAGCCCGATCACTTGTTTTTCTTTCCTTCATTCTTGCTACCTCCAGACGACCTTATTCATCTCTCTCTCTCTCTCTCTCTCTCTCTCTCTCTCTCTCTCTCTCTCTCTCTCTCTCTCTCTCTCTCTCTCTCTCTCTCTCTCTCTCTCTCTCTTTCACACACACACACACACACACACAACTTTTCCACCTCACCTCCACTTTCAGTACGTGAGACCTTTCTGACCCTGAATAAAATCGTCTGAAGGTAACGAGTATAAAATTAAAAAAAACAGTCATTAGGGTGAAGTGGTAAAGCTTGTGTAAGGGATTGTTTGTGAGTCATGTCCCTAACACCTCTTCCTTAGTGGTTTATTTTTGGATGTAGTTGTTTAATATCCTTCTGCACGTTTTTTATGCAGAATTTGACGATACTGGAAGGATTTATGTGACACAAAACAGGACAGCAAGGTGTAATAAGCAAACTAAACTGCTCAGGAAAAGGTGTTAGGGAGATCCCTCAACCGACGAGAATACCAGCCTAATATATACTTCGCAAACAAGCTTTCCATTGATTAAGTGTGTGTGTGTGTGTGTGTGTGTGTGTGTGTGTGTGTGTGTGTTCAAGACGTTTGGTGTCATTCATAAACATTCTCTAGCTATACTTGTGAGTGAGATTATTTGCCTTATATGCTGTCAAATACACACACACACACACACACACACACACACACACACACACACACACACACACACACACACACACACACACACACACACACACACACACACACACACACACACACACACACACACACACACACACACGCGCGCGCGCGCGCGTGTCAAATACTTCACCTTCAATCTAGAGTGAATGTCGATGTAACTGATCTATTTGTAAACTTTCCTGAAATGAGGCTGTATTGAGACCCTGTATAAATATTTTCCCAGGAGACTTCAAGCACTAGGAGGCACCAATTTTAACGAGGCACTCCTGAAAGCGCTGAAGGGTGCCAACTCCCATAACACCACCACCACCACGGCAAGGCAGGTAAGAGAGAGAGAGAGAGAGAGAGAGAGAGAGAGAGAGAGAGAGAATATTAAAGTGGTCTATGCATAAATGATAGAGATGAAGTGACAAAATATCAGCCATCTTTTCTCTTCCATAACTACCACGGCAGTGCAGGAGATAGAGAGAGAGAGAGAGAGAGAGAGAGAGAGAGAGAGAGAGAGAGAGAGAGAGAGAGAGAGAGGGAGAGAGAGAGAGAGAGAGAGAATATTAAAGTGGTCTATGCATAAATGATAGAGATGAAGTGACAAAATATCAGCCATCTTTTCTCTTCCATAACTACCACGGCAGTGCAGGAGATAGAGATAGATAGATAGATAGATAGAGAGAGAGAGAGAGAGAGAGAGAGAGAATGTATTAAACTGCTATACTGTGTGCGTAAATGTTTAGTATAGGGTAACAGATTTATATATTTCTCTTCTCTTCTCCAATACATGATTTATTTTGCCTCTTCACCTTAACAGCCTTTGTATGCTATTTATAAACTTTTTTTTTCTTTGGACATATTTCTGTAGTAACATAATTTTAATAAAATGTTAATTTAGCACAAGAACAAATTTAGAATATTAATCCTTTCCTTCGTCTTCTTTTTCTTCTTCATCTTCGTTATCACCATCACCATCACCGTCACCCTCATTATCATCATCATCATCATCATCATCATCTATTTTCTTCTTCACCTTTCTTCTTCTTCTTCCTCCTCCTCCTCCTCCTCCTCTTCTTCTTCTTCTTCCCGCAGGTGGTGTTTCTGACAGACGGGAAACCCAACTTAGGGGAAACTCGCCCAGAAGAGCTCCGTCGCAATGTGAGGCAAGCCAACCCGCTACATCTGCCTGTTTTCTCTCTCGCTCTGGGCAACGACGCGGACATCAGGTGAGAGAGAGAGAGAGAGAGAAAGAGAAAGAGAGAGAGTTACATAACCCCCCTCACAGATACACATACACAGTTACATAATTTCCCTCACACACACACGCACACACACACACACGCACACACACACACACACACACACACACACACACACACACACACACACACACACACACACACACACACACACACACCTTACTGTCCTTATTAATGGGTGAGCAGAGTCATGGGTAGACAACAAAGGCTTAGATTCTTGCTGGGGCGAAAATCGAAGTGGGATGCAGTCGGAAACAAGATTTTTTTTTCCTTTGACTCGAGGTAGTTCTCAGTAGGGCAAGTGATTCCTTGGGCCAGTCTGGGATCGAACTCGCGCCCTTTCGGACAACAGATCACTCTCCTAACCACCTAACAACCAACTGTCTTTTACTGCCTTGTGTGAAGTTAATAAAGATATAATACTAAAACCAGACTACCACTGTGAGATGGTAAGGTCTGAGTTGTCAACGCACCTGTGGTAACCTTGTGTAACTTCCTGCTCACACCTCCTTCCCCACCACCCTATACCATCTCCCACGCCGTCCTTATCCTCACTCACCTACGGAATGAAGCGGCCCAGCTAATGAACTTCAAGCAGCTTAGCACTTACACATCAAACGCTGCGAGAGGAGGAGAAGACATAGGCTACCTGTGAGGTTGTATGGAGTAAACACTTGGCTGATAGTGCTCTAACTTTTATGGTTTCCTGCTCTTTGAATTTGTGGGCTATACCAGTTTTATTTTACTTAGTAGGAAATACAGTTGTGATTGTAATGATGATGGTGGTGGTGCTGGTGGTGTGGTTGTGATAATGATGATGGCTTTAAGGAAGACAAAAAATTAGCTGGGCAAACTTCTGGTTAGTTTTAGGGGTGTCCAGGGAACCCTCATCCTTAGTGATTACATGAAATTTTGGCACATCATTCGGTCTAAAGCATTCTCTCTGATCTTCTGGACACAACATTCTGTCCAGTATTCTTCTAGGCACAACATTCACTCCTCTATTCTTAGCCCAGCTTTCTGTCCAATATTATTAGAAGGACATTCTGTCCGAAATTCATAGTCAAACATTCTGTCGAATATTTTTAGTTGAACATTGTGTCCGATATTCTTAATCGAACATTCTGTCCAATATTCTTAGTCGAACATTCTGTCCAATATTCTTAGTCGAACATTCTGTCCAATATTCGTAGTCGAACATTCTTCCCAAAATTCTTGGTGCAATATTCTATTTAATAATCTTGGTCCCACATTCTGTCCAATATTCGTCATAGCCCAACATTATGTTCGAAATTTTTGGCCCAGCATTCTATCCAATATTTTTCCAGACACAGTTTGGGCTACATACACGTATTGTTAATCTGAAGACTCCTATAAAATAAACCACTTCAGTACGATGATGTCCATTATGTTTAAGTTTGCTACCGCTTGACAGTTTTATTCAGTCAGTTTAGTAGCGAAGCTTTTTTTTTTTTTTTTTTTTTTTTAACGGACAATTTTTTTCATCTTAAGAAACATTTCTCTTACTGACGGGATTAGAGACAACGCCATTAAGTCTTTGGGTACAATGACGTCTTCACTGGGATTATTCTTGATTCCTCCAGGCGATTTTACTCAATAAAATTGTCGCTTGGTGGAAGTTTTACGAAAGGCCTCCTCAGTGTGAAGGGATCATAAACAGTCTTCACTGGCTTCTCAAATCCTGTGACTTGTTTTGTTGATCTGTTCTTGCATTCCCCAGACGATTTTATTAGGCACATTGGCGACTTCCTGTAGAGAGGGAATCAAAATTCCTCAAGTTCAGGAAGGCTCTCCTAAGCTGGATGAAATCGTCTGAATGTAGCAAAAACTAAAATGAAAATAAAGATTGTTACATTCCCAAGGGACTTTAAAATTGTTTCCACACAGTTACAGTACACCTCTCCTTACAAAAGACGGTGAGCTCCATGGATCCGTGTTGTATCGTTTAATTAAATATGTTTACTTGCACGGTTTGATCTCTGACGCTATAAAACAATCTGACCTATAAAAAGAAAAAAATTATCTGGGGGAAATTGCCCAAAGAACAAATGTACCATGTTCAAAGTGATTTGCTGAAGGAATGAAGGAATGTTACCAAGGTGAAAAAGGCTGGGAGGAAAGAAGATGAAAGAAGCCGAATAAATAAAGTATGGTCTGCACACTATTATATATCAACAAGGTGAAATGGTTAACCCCTCTAGTGTGATGTCATCTTAATTATTCCATTCTTCCCACCGCCAGAAGATTACATTCAGCTTGAGGATGACGTCTCGTGGCAATAGGACTAACGCAGTTGGTACCATGATGTCTCCTATATTTTATCTTGACTGCTAACCCATAATTTTTAGCTTAAGAAGGATGTAGCAGGTAAACAAAACATTATTTTACTCATCTTAGGAGAGGCTTTACGAATTTAAAAGATCAATCATAACCATTGCTAACTCATTCGGTGCAATACATGTAAGTTTAATCATACCGTCTGGTATTAGCAAACATATTATACAAGAAAAAACACTAAGAGAGTGCAAAACACACTTGATCTAAGGGCTAAATATTTGGCTTGGCCTGTGACCATGACGTCACCATTTGTTCTCAAAATGAAATCCGTTCATCCTCGCTTTACCTCGAACCCTTCCATAAAGTCTGGTGGAAAAAGTTTAATCAAGTTTATCTTTGACTGACCCTCAACACTTCCACCCAGTTTTGTTTATACTGGATGAGAACTTTAAGCTACTTCTTTTAACCATCACTCACACGGGACGCACTTTGACATTGTCTTGTGGCCCTGGTCTTTGACTAAATGATCACAAAATTATCACATAGTTCTTGCATTATCCTGAACAATTTCACCAAGTTTGGTTTAAATCAAACAAAAACTGCTTACGGTGATTTTGCTAGGTCAGTGTTTGACCTGGCCCTGTGATCTGGACCTCTGACTTGTACTTAAAAATGGGAGGTGGATTATTCATTGGTCATACCTCAAACCTCCCACCAAGTTTGGTTGAAATCGGATGAAAACTTTTTGTTCGCACACACACACACACACACACACCACTTAAACCTTATTACCCAGCCTTGCGCGGATATATTAATAACACGTAACGGGAGGGAGGGGTAAAAAAAAAAAAAAAAAAAAAAAAGGAATTCTTTAACTGATGATGCTTGTGACCCGACGCTAATCATTAGACCGTGTTTGACCACTTAAAAAAAAAAAAGTCTGATCGCCATCCCTAATAATACGGTGCAAAAAAATCAGTCATATGTCGCTCATGAGTTGCTTCATTGTGCCTTAATTTTTCAATGTAGGAAATTACAGCAATACACCGAAGCTATAAACAGATCAAACAGAGGAAATTACACCCTTATGTTGAAGTTGCGAATTGTCCAAATGGAGGAAATTGCACTCGCCTCCAGGAAGATGTAAATTGTTCATATGGAGAAAAATACACTCACACATTAAAGCTGTAAACTGTTCAAATGAAGGAAATTACACACGTTTTCTGAAGTTGCAAGTGGATAAAATGGAGGAAATTACACCCACATACTAAGGCTGCATTTATTGGACACATATTAATGTTTTTGGCCCTACCTGGACTCTGCTCAGGTAACATACTTGATGAACAGGTCTGACTGAAAAGACTTTATTTCCACAGTTTTAGTATATAGGTATAATTTCTTTCATAAATAATGGGCAGAATTACGATGCACCACTACAGTACAATGGCCTCCACTTCCAAGTATTGTAGGACTGGTGTGTTTAGAGTCTTACGTGGCACCAGTATATTTGTTTATGTTTCATGTCTACTGTGGTCTGATCATTATGACAGGTTTTTACTAATACATCAGACGTGAGACATAAAGAAAAACATTGGTGTCACAGGGGACGTTTGACGCATTATTCCCGGTAGTACCTGTAAGTGACGGCCATTGTACCCACAGGTGACTTAGTGTGACGGGCCAAGTTGATCCATGTACCCTAGAAAAGCACTCATTTCGCTGGGTGGTAACAATACAAACAACATAAGGACGCCTGGTGATCTAATGAGCTAAAGCATTCTAACTGGATGTGGTCCTTTAGGGGCTAAGTTCAAGGACTGGTAATGATCAGCTGCTCACGTAATGCAACTCAGGGAAATGTAACTGGGAACTCTGCCCTAAAAAGCCTATCCTTGGGTACCTTCATTCCTGATTGTGCAACGGGACAGAATGATTGGTGGATGCATTAAAAAAATAAATAAATAAAGACATTATTTACCTTGTCGAAGCTGAAGACCAAAGAAATGGCTGTAGGATCTGAAACAGAGAGTGAGATTATTAGTATGGTTTGGAAAAATGTGTGTGTGTGTGTGTGTAATTCACCGGGTCGGTCAGGATCACCTGATGGTCGTGATCGTCAGCTTTTACCCCCCGGAAGGGAGCTGAGAGCTCATATAGTCCGATCTCAGGGCAAGGCTGTGACCTTCACACACGCACACACCCGTCCCCTTGCTCAAGGGAGACAGTAACCACCCACTTCGTCAGTGAAACTTTTCGCAACCTGAGCGAGGCGCGAACTCCCGTCTACCAGATGGCAAGCGAGAACGTTACCACTGCACCAGCGAGCGGGTGTGTGTGTGTGTGTGTGTGTGTGTGTGTGTGTGTGTGTGTGTGTGTGTGTGTGTGTGTGTGTGTGTGTGTGTGTGTGTGTGTGTGCGCGCGAAAGTAGTTACGTGTGTGTGGGTAAGTACGGAGGTTTCTTGTGAGTCTGGAATGTACATACTGTAGGTGCATCTGTGTAGGTATATGTTTGTGCTGGTACTGTATATGTTTGTAAATATATGTATTTAAACACTGTGTCAACACATAAGTGTTGATATACCATGTACAGTACCATATATGTAGGTTAACACACTATAGTTTGTTTACTTTAACTTGGTTGAATTTTTTTAGTTTCACAGACTATCTTCAGTAGCTCTGAGACTGATTAAGACACTGTTTGGGATTTTACATTATTTTTACCATAGCACTTCCTTGCGACCAGCGCAATACTGCAGTGTTAATCTCCGGTTCCAGTTAAATGGCAGAATAAGCCTAGACCACGACTTTGCATTCTCTCCATAGCACTTGTGTCTCGCACCATACTCCGTGATAACCTCCTGTCACAGCTCAGCTTTAGAGATGGAGAGATGGCAATTTTCGGCCAGGTTAAAGCGTCAGACTAAACTCCTCAAAACTCCACCCGTTCCTAACCTTCTCTTCCTCCTCCTCCCCCAGGTTACTTCGTCAGGTCAGTTCAGACAACGGTGGTTACCTAAGACAGCTGGACGAGAGAAAGGGTGCTGGCGAGGAGCTGCGTCGCTTCTACAGGGAGATCTCTGAACCACTACTGACGGACGTGGACGTGGCTTACCAGGATGAGGAGGTCGTCCAGAATTCTGTAATACGTCAGGGCCCACCCATATTTTACTCG
>NC_136971.1:9662500-9687500 GCF_032717465.1 Coenobita brevimanus | reverse complement strand
TGAACGAAGAATTTTTTACGTTTGTTTTTCACACTTCCATTTCAAAATCCTTGCTCTTTTTCTTTTTATTCATTCTCTCACTACTTCAATGGAATTTTGTTTTTTTCTATAACTGTTCTTTTCTCTTGCTTTTTATTTTCTTGTTCTGTCTAATTATCCTTTGCTCCTCAAATCCATATTCTCTCTCTCTCTCTCTCTCTCTCTCTCTCTCTCTCTCTCTCTCTCTAACCACTCTCTTTTCCCCAGGACCTTCTCGACACCCAGGAGATAGTGGAGGACAGGAACCTTAGGGCGGAGATGAGAGCCAGGGCCAAGGAGATTGCCATACGGGTGAGTCAGAATGAGAGAGAGAGAGAGAGAGAGAGAGAGACAGACAGACAGACAGACAGACATACAGAGACAGACAGACAGACAGACAGAGACAGAGATAGAGACAGATAGAGACAGACAGAGATAGAGACAGACAGAGACAGAGGCAGCGAGAGACTGACAAAGACAGACAGACAGACTCAGAGACAGACAAAGAGAGAGAATGGGGGTTACGACAAGCTCTTTATATTTTTAAATCCTTGGTAATTGCCGATAGTTGACTTAGCCTCCACTAATTGCCTCAATAATTAGCTACTTTTCATAACTTCTTCCCAGCACCAATACACAGAGAGAGAAATTCCTAGTATTTGAGAGGAGAAAGGTCGAATGATAGAGAGAGGGAATAGGAAACACCATATAGAAGAGAGAGAGGTGGAGAAGAGAGAGAGGAAGAGAAGAGAGGGAGGAGGAGAAGACAGGAAGGAGAAGAGAGGGAGGAGAAGAGGATCATTACTCGGCAGTGGAAGAATTTAGTCAGTTTGGTCAAATGCGAACGGTGCCACCTAAAGCTGTGTTGTGAGTCATTGAGTAACTGATTCCATAATAATACGTTCCAATTCCTTCCGTGCCACAGACGTAAGGTTAACTCGACAGTATTTTCCTGGGCAACAACAATCTCCCTTGCAACAAACATGGAGACAACATTTTCTTCCTTCCAGTCCAGTAAAAGGTGACCAGTAGCCAATGATCTGCTAATGGTGGTAGCCGGGTAAAGGGCAGTCTAGTCACGTACATCCCGCAGGATAGAGGGATGTAGGGAAAGATGAAGTGACAGAGGGAGGAAAAGGGACAGAGGGATGGCTGGACTACGGAGTGATAGGCCTAGAGAGGGACAGATGGAGAGATAGAGAGATGAAACGAAGGAGGAAAGAGGGATAGATAGCAGAGGAGGGGAGAGATGGCGAGAAAAAGAGATTAAGTATACACAGTTGAAGCGAAGAGGTGGGTGCAACCGAGAGGATATTCCCAAGGGTAAGAAAGGGTGAGAGGGATTATACAGGAATATACAGGAAATCAAAAGCATTATATGAATACACAGTAGGATTACACAGGAGTATAATCATAGGAGTGTAGAGGATTGCACGGAATTAGAGTACAAACAAAGGCTCATTGGTCTATAACAAGGCCATCTACTGGTGAATGGTGGAGTGAGAGAGAGAAGGGAGGGTTGGAGAGAAGGAACGAAAGAGAGAGGGACGAAAAGACAGGGGAATGTGAGATAGAGGGAAGGAAAAAGGAAGAGGAGAAAGATTATAGAGGACGGAGGGAAATAGGGAAAGAAAGAAGGGCAGGGGGATGGAGGGAAAGAGAGAAAAGTAATGGGAATGAAGAAGGAACAGGAGAGAAGAAGAAAGGGAGAGAAAAGGGGAGGAATAGAGTAACAGAGGGAAAGCAGGTTAGAAGGAATAGGAGATGAAAGAAGAGGACAAGAGTGGAAAAGGAGAGGAGGGTAGAGACGAGGAGAGACGAGGCGTAGAGAAGAGGAGAAAGAAGAAATAACAAAAAGGAAGGAAAGGGGAAGAGAAGAAAAAACGGATGAATGGAAGGAGGGAGAAAGAAGTTAAAATGAGCAGAAGGAGGAAAGACAGGAGGAAAAGAAGGAGAGGAGACGAAAGGGGGGAAATGAAGAAAGAAGGAAAGGAGAGGAGACCAGAGGAGAGAAGGGGAGAAGAGAAGAGAGAAGAGGAGAGGAGAGAAAACGAGAGATGAAAAGGAAAGAGGAGAGGGTATTAAGTTGAACAGAGGCTAGGAGAGAGAGAGAGAGAGAGAGAGAGAGAGAGAGAGAGAGAGTTTCAATAGTGGTAGGAAATGCTTTGATCAAATATTTACATTAAATCAGACAGTGTTTAAAGCATGTGTGAAGGACTATTCATTTTTTATGACACTGGAGGATCTGGAAAAGGCGTAGGACAGAGTGAACAGACAGAAGTTTATGGACACACACACACACACACACACACACACACACACACACACACACACACACACACACACACACACACACACACACACACAAAAGTAACGCATCCGGCGGATCCGATGAGTTTCATGATGAAGTCACGCTGTAACAGTACGGCTAGAATGCATGACTGTATGTAAGTTGGCAGGCAGGACTATCATAGAATCACGCAATGGAGAAATAATGGATGCAGCAAGGGTACAGTTATTTTAGTTCTGATGTGGACATAGGCAATTCATCACAATTTTGTTGGGTGTGTCAGTTTTATTTCTCTTGAGAGTTGTAACTATACTTTTTTTTATAATATGTAGCACATACTGGACGTACCCATGTATCGTATGAGATGAAGGTAATCGCTAAAACATGGTCGAAAGAATTTATACAACAGTAGCAAAGCTTGTATAAAAGTAGATGGATATCTGAGTGACTGGCTGGGTATCAAAAGTTGGGTAAGACAGGTGTGTGTGATGCCATGCTTGTTCAAGATTTCTTTATATATATATATATATATATATATATATATATATATATATATATATATATATATATATATATATATATATATATATATATATATATATATATATATATATATATATATATATATATATATATATATATATATATATATATATACACACATATATGCTAATATTCACACGGAAAAGGAATCAAACATCCCCTGATGCCGTGTTTACGGGGAGGCTCTCGGGATATTTTCCCTTCCTTGTGGATATCGACGTACCTGTGAACTGTGTGTAACCAAGTGATTTACTTGCAATATATATGCCATGAAACCATGATTTGCTGAGAGGGGAGCGAATGAAATACCGTATTTCAAATCTGATGCGTGTATGCGATGCTGTTTTGCTTGTTAGTAATGAATATATGCTTTACTGACTGGTTCAAAGTTTCGTCAAAGTTTGTAAACGACGATCATGAAGGTATATGTAACAGTAATTTAATGGTTACTGAGAGTCAAGGTGATTCGTGGTATGCTGAGTTGATGAACAGAGAGAGTTTGGAAGTAATATAATTGTTTAATTGCTTTCCGATAAATACTAATGGATGGGCAGAAGACAGTGTACTTACAGCAGATGGTTCTGTAACCAGATAGAATGGATGTAAATAGATTAGTGCAAGGGTTTGTACGAGTCAACTGGAGGGCATGGAAAGGGGTGGAAGACTATTAAGAAGACGGATTGTTAAAGTATTTGAATGTATGTGTAAGAGAAATACGGAAGTTAAGGAAACAAAAGAACTGCCTTTATGTTGGACCGCTTTTCTGTACCCTGTTTCCATGTCTCCCTCTTCAGTGTGGGCTCGGCAACTACCTTCTGCCCTACTCTTCTCTCCCCGCGCTTCTTCATCCCCTCACCTCCACCCTCCCCTCACTTTATCCTCCCCTTACCTCCTCCCTCCTCTCCCCTCGCCTCTCCCTTCACCTTCCCTCTCCCATCACCTTCTCTTTTTCCTCACCTCCCTTCTCGCATCACTTCCACTCCCACTCTCACTCTCTTTTCCGCTCAACCACTCTTCCCACTTTCCCACTCCCACTCACACACTCTCACTCGTTCCCATTCTCACTTCCACTCACTCTCCCTCCCACTCTCCCAGTTCCAGTTCGTCACCAAGTTCACCTCCCTGGACGTGTCAGGCGGCCTGGGATCCACGCCTCCCCACCTGGACCTCAAATCCGCGTCGAGGCACCACAAGTCGCACATCAGCCAGGGCGCCGTACAGGACATCGAACTGCTCAGCGCCTCAGAGTTTGCCAAGACTCTCCCAGCCCCGCTCAGCTCCAGGATCAGCAACTCCAGGCCCTTCTCCTTCAGTGAGTGATTTGGCAGCAGGGAAGTCATCAGATGGAGGAAATTATAAACTTGAATGGACTGTCATTTCTGAAAATCCTTCCCCGCCTCCTCCTCTTCCTACTCCTCCTCCTCTTCCTCTTCCTTTCCCCCCCCCTTTCTCTCTCACTCTCTCTCTCTCTCTCTCTATCTATCTATCTATCTATCTATCTATCTATCCATCCATATATATACGCCCACCTATCTCTCGTTTTGCTCGTCTTCCTTCCGAGCAGCATTCACTTCCAGCTTTCATCTTCAAAGGCCTTTCATCTCCTCCATTTCCGCCACTAGTTTCTTGCCATTTATCTCTTTTCTCTTTTCTTTATTTCTTTCATTTTCTTTCCCTCTCACTGTCTATTCAGTCTATGTTTTTTAGCTTCTCTTCGGTTCCGGTCTGTGCTTTCATGTTGACCTGTTTTCATTTGTCTTTCATGAAACTAATGGATTTTGTTCTTTATCGTGTATCTTAAACTAAGAACAGTGTCAGATCTCCCCATCCCCTTTTCTTTTGTGCCTTTTCTGCTCCTTTCTATTTTTCTTATTCTTTCTTAATACAAGACTCTCTCTCTCTCTCTCTCTCTCTCTCTCTCTCTCTCTCTCTCTCTCTCTCTCTCTCTCTCTTCCCCCCCTCAATCAGCTCAATCCTCACTCAAAACATTTTGCCTCACCACGCTCTCCTTCTCTGTCAAACGAAGGATGTCGTCCACACTACTCACTCTACTGAATATGTGTGCACGCATGTGAGTTTTTGAGAGAGAGAGAGAGAGAGAGAGAGAGCTAAGAAGTGAGAGAATAGGGGTGACGAGAAAGAGTGAGGGAACAGGGACTTAAAGGTTGTTGTCACTTGGGCGAGGGTGTGAAAGATAAAAGAATGGGGTGTTCTTTGATATCGAATCTGTAGCTGATATTTTTAACTGGATAAAGCACAACGTAAAGGGACTGAATACAACTACAGGATGTCTTTCATGGCAGTTTTATTTCACATACTTGACTGCCCCTCTATGTGTCTGCAGTATATTGTTATTGCTAGTGTTACGTAGTTAAAATATAAAGCGTATCGGTATAAAAGGAAATAGTTTTATATAGAGTTTAAATCTGTAGTTTATCTTGGATGTTTTTTTATCTGATGAGGAAGCAGATGACCATTTGTTACCTTCTTCTTTTTCTCAAATCTATATTCTCATAAGTTAGGTCAACAACAAAAAAAAAAGTAAAGAAAAATATGCGTCATCTACATACCGGTCCAATACTATTTTTTATTCAAAGTGTGGGATTGTTGTTCAGCCTCTGTATTTTAGGAGTTCCCTTTTATCTCTTCCTTACCATATATTTCTCTATCTTGTATTCTGACATCTTGTATGTTGTTTATGCAATCTAAGTCAATACAAAAAAGGACAAGAGAATAACATGCTTTAATAGGGACAATAAATCACCAAAGGACAAATGCTACAAAGCCTCCTGAGCCGATGAGAACACAGTCCCTATCTTTGGCTCCAAGTTCATTCTCTCTCTCTCTCTCTCTCTCTCTCTCTCTCTCTCTCTCACCCTCTCTGCCCCTCTCCCCTACAGGTGACAACGACCCTCACTTCGTGGTTCAGGCCCCTGGGATGCACCTGCCCTTCTGCTTCGACCTGCACTCCACCCCAGGCACCACACTCAGTCTCATCAGGGACGCGCGATCAGGTATGGTGAGTGAATGGTGAGAGATGGTGATAGGTGATGCTGAGTGGTGGTAATAGTAAGTGATCGTGTGTTATGGTGAGTGATGATGGTGGCGAGTGATGGTGATAGTAGGTGATGATGATGGTGAGTTATGGTGAGCGATGGTGAAGGCGGATGATGATGACTGACAGTGAGTGATGGTGAATGAAGGTGAGCGATGGCCACTGCATCATAAAGGGTACCATAATTACCTCCCCTGGGCACTACTCTTCCTACTCATTTTCCTAACTACTCTCAAAGGGTTAATGGACACCTGGGTTGAGTTTCCCAAGCCGACCGCATCAGGATGCGAACTCTGGCGCTAACGGGCAGGTAACTTCGTAGCTAGCAATACTAACAGCTCAGTCAACGAGGCGATATTAAGGTATTAGAGTCATTGTGCCACTATCACAATGTTTGTCAGTAAAGCTCTCTATTTGTTCCACTATCTTTATCATTATCTCTATCATTGAATCACTCCACTTGTTCCACTATAATTATCATAATTCCTAAATCACTCCACCTGTACCAGTATCAATATAACCATCAATGAATCACACTACATGTTTCATTATCGTTATCACTGCCTCTCAATCCACTTGTACAACTGTCAATATCGCTATCAGTGAATCAGTCCACTTGTTCTGTTATCATTATCACTATCCGTGAATCAATCCACTTGTTCTACTGTCATTATCACTATCAGTGAATCAGTCCACTTGTTCTATTATCATTATCACTATCCGTGAATCAATCCACTTGTTCTACTATCATTATCACTATCAGTGAATCAGTCCACTTGTTCTATTATCATTATCACTATCAGTGAATCAATCCACTTGTTCTACTCTCATTATCACTATCAGTGAATCAGTCCACTTGTTCTACTATCATTATCACTATCAGCGAATCAGCCAACTCGCTCCACTGTCATTATCACTTTCTCTTACTCCACTAGTCCCACGCTCATTATCAGTAACGCCAACTAACTGCCCATACACCACTATCACTGTCAGTAGCACCACCTCACTCCGCTTGGTTCGCCATCATTATCACCGGTCACACCACTTGCTCCACTACCACTATCACGCTAAGCCCACCAGATTCCTGTCCCATCACAAACTGGTTCCAACTTGGCTTCGGCAAACACTACATTCACATCACATTTTCTTGCATTCCACCCAAAATTTTACCCACTATATGTATAATGCATTACTGGGCTAAAATGGTTGATGCTGTTGACTTTATCAAGAAGTCCATTACAGCCATTAAAATGGAGGCTTCTTTATATCATGTTGATGGATCAAAGGACCTACACCATTTACCTATGAAAAATTTGAATGGAGCCTACCACCACCACTTCCCACCATTTCCTCACCATCCCATCCCCATCCCCTCTCCCGTCTACACCTTCCTCCATCCCCATTACATCCGCTCTCCAGCCTTTCCTTTCCCCCGTCCCATCCCCTCCCACTCCCCTCTCACTCCCTCTAAAAAGCGGGTATTCGTGACTACCGCTACCGTATTGGAGATCGACAGATGGCTTCAGGAGAGGCGTGCCGGAGATTGGAGATGGAGGATGGCCTTCAGGGCGAGGCAAATATATATATATATATATATATATATATATATATATATATATATATATATATATATATATATATATATATATATATATATATATACAGTATATATATATATAGATATAGATAGATAGATATATATATATATAGATATAGATAGATAGATAGATAGATAGATATATATATATAATATATATATATATGTATATATATATATATATATATATATATATATATATATATATATATATATATATATATATATATATATATATATATATATATATATATATATATATATATATATCTATATATATATATATATATATATATATATATATATTCTATCTATCTATTGCCAGACGCCTCAGTCCCGTTTGGGGTGGCCACAAACAAATCGCCTCCAAGTCGCCCTGTCCCCCGCCATTTCACTGCCCTGCTCCCAACTCACACAGTATACTCAGATAGTTGGAGCTCTTTGATTCTCAGATATGCCTGTCCAGAAACGGTATTCATTTACCATATACCTGTCATCTGTGAGAGGAATGACTATATCTTTATGTAATTAAATGACTTGTAGATTTCACATCACCGCCTAACATCCATGAATGAGGTAGTGTGACATGTAAAGGTACTGTACTGCAGTCACTCTCATGTGTGGCGGGCGTGTCTGTAAGATAAAAGATGCCAAAAGAGAACCCACACAAGTGAGATGTGTATACTGAAAATAATTCCACAGTTGAGGAGTTGTCATTGAACTGGTTCAGGTTGATGAGAGTAGGTAATATGAACCATGTTAGGGTCGATGGTTAGGTCTATGAGGTGCCGTCAGGATTCAGAGACTTGAATAGTGAGTAAGCAAGTGTGGCTCGTTTAATGGGGCATGTTTTTGACACTTCTCTTTATGTCATCTTTTTTTTTTGACTCTACGTCTCCTCATTCCTGAGTAAGATAAGAGACCATGATGATGATGATGATGATGATAGTGATATGATGGTGATGATGATGATGATGATAATGAGGATGAGGACGAGGAGGAAACCACTTTCTTCATCGTTCCTCATTTTGTATCATTGTAACTGACAGACACGCCCACAGCACGTAAATGTAACTGCCATGTATGACAAATTATTAAGTTCACGGTAATTAGTCTGCTGATACTGGGTTAAATTCTTTTTACTCTTTACATAAAGGCTCATAGTTTCTCCCACAATTTGAGAATAAAACCGCATACCATATAAAAGTATATAATATTTAGGATGTTCCATGGAGCGTCAAATGCCAAACACAACCGGGCACCGTGTTCTCCATATAAAGCTACACTTATAAAGGAAAATCAGTCCACGCTCTACAAACCAAATGACAAACCTCGGTGGCTGTCACTGACTTGGATTGTGCAAATCTGCGTTTTCTCTTGTTTATACATCACTAATCTTAGGTTTGTCCAACAGCACATCAAACATTAATTCCTCAGAGCCTCCAGAAGATAAATATTCGATTAGCTGTGGTACATGACGCAGGTAATCCAATTCTTCTGTTCCTTTACTCTTGTAATAATTATAAAGACCGTGGAAAACAGGAAGTTTGAGACACCCTTCATATGTGTATAGTTTTTCATTATGTAATCAACTTCGTCCACACATCCTTCTCCAGTACCAGTGTTCTTACATAAATCTGTCTGTCTCATTATAGCCAAACGCCTTAATCCCAAACAGGGTGGCCACAAATGAATCGCCTCCATGTCAGTCTGTCCTCCGTCATCTGGCTGTCCTATATCCAACTCACACCTCCCTCACCCATATACCTCTCCACCCTATGCCACAAATTGCACAAAGGCTTTATATCATCCCTAATACTAAACTTTTCATAATGTATTAGGCTATTATTTTACATTACCTACGCTGCTAAAGTCTGAAGGTGATAAGAAAAATTATCCTTAAACCTTTTAGTATGGTGAGGTCTTTTTTAATCATATTTTTTCATAACTAAACAATATCTCTCTCTCTCTCTCTCTCTCTCTCTCTCTCTCTCTCTCTCTCTCTCTCTCTCTCTCTCTCTCTCTCTCTCTCTCTCTCTCTCTCTCACACACACACACACACACACACACACACACACACACACACACACATCTTCCTGTCTTATCCCACCGGGATCAACTTACTTCCCTCTCACATTCTGATCTCCTCTTCCCCTTTTTCTAAAGATGTGTTGGTGAACAGGCTGCCTCTCACTCCATAGCAGTTCTCTCCCCAACTCACCCACGCTCATTTCTCTCTTACCCCACCCCTTTCAACCCACTTCCCTCTCCCTGCAGGCGTGGTGGTCAATGGGCTGGTGACGGCTGCTTCTGGTCGGCCTGGAGCCACGTACTTCACCCAACTGTTTATATCCCTGGCTGGCCTTAACATCACCATCACACCCACCACCGTTACCTTCACGTGCCTTGATACAGCTGGACACCCCACGGTAAGGGTAATGGGGGAATGGGGGAAGGGGGGAAAGGAAGACTTGAGGGAAAGGAAGAGTTGGGAGGGAAAGAGTTGGGGGGAAAGAGGGAAGGGAGGAGTGATGGAAAGAGGAGGAAGAAAGGGATGGGTTAATGGGTGATAGTAACACTGAACTCAGACAAGTGCACTAACAACAAGTACCTACATCATACAACTATTTTTTAACATTGGTTGTCTAACACTTTTTTATTTTACTGTTTTTTGTTGACCAAACCTCTTCTCTTCTTACTAACCACCCCATTAAAAAGAAAGAGAGGGTAGGGAAAAAAAGGAGAGATTAGTCAGCAGAAAGATGTGAGACGAGAGTGAGGGGGGAAAGAGAGACAAGAGATTAGAGAGAGAGAAATGAGAAAGAGTAGAAGTGACGTGTGAAGGCCAAACTCCCCTCACCTTTCACTAACAGTCAATGTAAAATGTAGGCAGCACAGTCGGAATACTTTGTTAGGGAGGGAAGGGGGGGGGAGGAAGATAGGAGAGGGAATAAGGAAGGAAAAGGAAAAGGAGACAAGGGAGAATAGAGGAGGAGAGGGATGAGGAAAGGAGAGGGGAAAGGAAAGGAGAAGGACTAGGGAATGAGAAGGATGAGGCAAGGAAAGGCAATAGGGAAGGGGAGAGAGAGAGAGAGAGAGAGAGAGAGAGAGAGAGAGAGAGGAGAGTAAAGGAGAGGGAACAGAGAAGCATAAGGAAGAGGAAAGGGAGAGAGACAGGGAAGGAGATGAAGTAGTGAAGTAGTGGGATGAGGTGGTAGCAGGAGAAGAGGTAACGAAGATGGAAATAGAGGGGGAGAAAAGTGACATCTTCCTCATCAACACCTTCCATTGTCCAGGTAATGAGAACGCATCTAAGGTGAGAACGGAAAGGGAAGTGAGAGTGGGCGGGAGGGACTGGGTGGTAGGGAGAGGGAGGAAGAGGAAATGGTGGGTGAGGCTAGGGAAGGTGGGAGGGAGAAAGGAGGGGGAGGGGGAGAGAGAGAATGAGTGGAGGAAGAAGAGAGGAAAAGAGAAAAATATGGAGCGGAAGAAGGATGAGGGGAGAAATAGGAGACAGGAAACGAAACGATAGGGAGGGGAAAAGACAGAAGGAAAAGAGGAGGATAGGGAACAGTATCTGTGTGTGTGTGTGTGTGTGTGTGTGTGTGTGTGTGAGAGAGAGAGAGAGAGAGAGAGAGAGAGAGAGAATTTAGAAAAGCCTCCACAAAAATACAGTAACTATAGCATTTAACAAGTGCTCGTGGGCCCTTCGGGCCCCTCGCAATTGCTCTCGCGCTGCTGTTGCTATGGGCAAAAAATTCTACGAAGGTCCTATGCCGGACGCCGAGAGCGGCGTTTTTTGGTCAAAATGTGATCGCTCATTAAATGTAGTAAAAGTTTTTCAATCGTGATGGGACCAATTTTTTCAAATCAGCGAATTTTTTGCGATTCTTGTGCCAATTTTGGTGCGATTTGAATGTGTTGTTTCGGCTGCCCAAAACACACACACACACACACACACACACACACACAGCTAGTGCTATAGTATATTAGAAGATGATGGTCTTCTCTCTTCCTCGTGATGCTTTTAAACTCTAAGGAGAGTTAAACCACATTTCACTACATATGGTTTGTATGGGTTGATCTTTGACCCTATAAACTAATTACAAAGTTAAGTTACAAAACGTGCCTAGGGGTATATGACCAAGGAACAATTGTACCAAGCCTGAAGTGAATTGATAAAGAAATGAAGGAGTGACAGCAGACTGGAAAGAGTTTGGAAGAAAAGAAAAGAGGAAGTAAAGAAAAACAGAAAGAAAGAAGAAAGAAACTGGCCAAATATAGTCCAAGCCATATTGTGGAGACTTTAAATGTGAAATTAGGTGATTAGGTCCATTAGGTGAAGGCATTAACCCTTTTTGTCTGAGGACCTTTTATTTTTAGTTTATTCTTGGTATACAGACGATTTCCTTCAGTTTAGGAATAAGCTGTGATGCTGAAAGGGTTAATGATGGCTTTATGTCTCTCCTAAGCTGCTTGAAATCGTCTGAAGGTAGCAGGGATAAAAATGAGTAGTGTATCATCGTTGTGAAGTGGTAAAATACATGTAAATTGCATACATATCCATTTATCTACCTATCCGTCTATCTATTTATCTATTTATCTATCTATCTGTCTACCTACCTATCTCTCTATCTATCTGTCTCTCTGTCTATCTATCTGTCTGTAGGTCTGTCTGTCCACGTTCTACAGATATCCATATCGATGCATCTACGCACCTATCTATCTATCTATATCTATCTTTCTATATCTATCTATCTATGGCTATCTATCTATCTAAAACACACAAAAGAAAAGTATAAAATGGAGAAGGCAGAGAATGAAGTGAACTGGAAAAAGAGAAAACAAGGAAAATGAAAAGAAAAACGTGGAGGAGAGAGAAGGAAAGAAATAATACGATGAGAAGAAGCAGAAAGAAAAATAAGCAGAGAAGAAGCAGAAGCAGAAGAAGTAGAAAGAAAACTGAGCAGAGGAAGAAAGCAAGAGAAAGTGCAAAGAAAAAGAGGAAGAAGAGAAAAGAGAGAAGGAGGAGAAAAAAACAAGAAAAACAGAAAGAGAACGGAGCGGTAAGAAAAAGGGGAAGAATCTGGGAAGAGAAAGGGGCACATAGAGAAGCCTGGACGTGCTCTCTCTCTCTCTCTCTCTCTCTCTCTCGTAGTAAAGTCCGTAGTTCAGGCCGTAGACGATTTTATTCAGCACCAAGAGTTTCTCAGCGAGGGATGCAATTAACCCCTTCACTCCCAGGACTATTCGAATATTTACACGTCGTCCTTGATATCACCAGACGATTTTCTTGAGCAGCTAGCAGAGAAAGGGGGTTGACGAGGGCTGTATCTAACCCCTCGAAGTCTCTCCCCAAAAATCCCTAAAATCGTCCAGAGAAAGGAAGAATAAAAAAAAAAAAAAAAAAAAAAAAAAAGAGGCAGGGTAGGTGGCCGCTCTACCCCCCTGATGACAAAAAATAATCGAAAAATATAACTTAGTATTGTCTTGGTGATTCAGACCGACGCACACAGCACTTATTGTTCACCCAGACAGGCGCCGTACACCACTAGGCCACCAGGCGTAACTTATAGAGGAAAGGGGGAAAAAAAGAACATGGAGAGAGAGAGAGAGAGAGAGAGAGAGGATAAAAAAAAGTAACGAAAAGAAAAAGGCGAGGAATGAGGGAGGAGTAGAAGCAGCAAAGAACAGAAAATGGGGACATAGAAAAGAGGAAAATAAACGAGAGGGAAGGGAAAGAAAAGAAAAAGCAAGAAAAGAGAATGAAGAGAAAATTGATAGGAGAGAAAAGAGAAGGGGGAGAAAAGAAAAGAGAAGAAAGAGGAGACCGATGGGATAGAAGAGAAGGGAGAGGAAAGAAAAGGGAGAGAAAAGAAAAGAGAAGGGGGAGAAAAGAAAAGAGAAGGGAGGGAAGAAAAGAGAAGGGGGAGAAAAGAAAAGAGAAGGGGGAGAAAAGAAAAGAGAAGGGAGGGAAGAAAAGAGAAGGGAGGGGAAAGAAAAGAGAAGGGAGGGAAGAAAAGAGAAGGGAGGGGAAAGAAAAGAGAAGGGAGGGAAGAAAAGAGAAGGGAGGGGAAAGAAAAGAGAAGGGAGAGAGGAAGGACGTAAGAGGTAAAAGAGCTGTTAAAGACGGCAAGATTAATTACTGTGATTGCGTCGTACAATATAAGGGTGAAAGGGATGAGGGAGGGGAGGCAATAAAGGTAGAAAAAAGAACCTGGTGAAAAGAGGAGGAGGAAGGGGAGTGGGAGGAGGAGGAGGAGGAGGAGGAGGACGAGGACGAGGACGAGGACGAGGAGGAAGATGAAGAAGAGAAGGGGAAAGGATGATGAAAACAAAGTCAACAACAATAAAGATCAGAAACAGAAGAGCAAATAAAACAGATAAAATATACGCAAAAATAGAAGCGAAATAGCAAGGTAAAGAAAACGGAGAGAAAGAGAAAGAAGACGGGGGAGGGGGGGTGGGAGGGGGTAACTATTAAATCGACTCCAGCAGCGAGTGATCACACTGAAGACCCAATAATGGAAGATTGATTGGCTGAGAGAGAGAGAGAGAGAGAGAGAGAGAGTGACAGAGAGAGAGAGAGAGAGAGAGAAATATTTATTTTTCAGCGATATTCGGTACCAAATGATATATACAAGGACAGACTGACAGACATGTAAAATTAGACAGAAAATACGGATAGCTAGATATATAGAAAGACAGACAGTGAGATAGACAAACAGATAAATAGACAGGTACACAGTGCAGACATACAACGAAATCTGAAATAGCCAAACCGATCCCAGCTCTTAATTGAGAATGTTTTAATTAAGTCGAAGTATGCGAAAGAGAGAGAGAGTGAGAGAGTTAGGGGAGGAGCAATTGCTATCGGAGTGTGTGTAGTCCTAAAACATACAAAGTCGCCAGTACTCATCATTCCAACAGCACAAAGTAGACTATTGGATGGTTTGCCTGTGGGGTGGAGTAGAACATTTACAAGGCTTTGATGACGAGGGAGTGGTTACCCGGTTCATTTCCCCAAGCGACTGTTGGAGGCACCCCCATTTTTGCACTTTTACGATGTCATTAATATGGATCCTACCCACCCTTTACGTTAATGGTAAATGGAGTCATGATAATGATTATGATGATGATGATGATGATGGTGGTGATGATATTTTATTACTGTTTAAGTATACAGTAACAGACACACATCAGTGGTATTATGATCATTGTCAAGTATTTTCTAAAAGCATTTGTTGTTATTGCACACGGTTTTTGACTAACATTTATATATTAAAAAACGCAGTATTGGTATTATAATGATGACGATGATGGTTTTAAAACATGACTGGTAGTGCATACACTTATCGCTGATAATTTTATTTACACACACACACACACACACACACACACACACACACACACACACACACACACACACACAATAGTGCTAATATTATTTTTGCCATGTTTATTGACGCACCAATTTGTCAACACGGCAGGTGGACAGTGTTGCCTCTTCCCTCTGGCCACTCAGCAGTCCACGGCGACGAGGAAGACGCTGGCAGAGACGGCGAGGCAGGGCAGGTAGAAGCAAGGGAGGTAAAGGAGGCAAGGGAGGCAAGAGAGGAGAGCGGAGTAAGGAAGGCAGGATCAGAAGGCGCCACAGGACACATAAACGTCAACAGAGGAAGAATCATAGAAAAAATATGATGGCCGTAGCACAGACTACTCGCAGCAGACGGTCCACGACTTCAGATACACTCAACCATGCTCCTGAAGTTCGTAGGCAACCAGGCTGGGGAAACCTTTACCTTCAGTATTCCCAGGGCGGCTCAGGCTTATCCTTCAGAGACACAGACGTGCAGAGTTTCGATACTTTTAGTTCAAATGTCTTGCCGTCTCCTGTCTTCATTTCCTACGCTAAAAATTCTCCTGTGCAGATGTTACCTGGTAACATTCCAACACGGAGTCTCCCGGGGCGGTTTTACCTCCCCCGTGCTTTACTCAACGCCACTGGGGTTCCAAAGTCCTCAGGAGCCATGGGACAAGCTGAGGAGACTGCTCATGAACCTAGAACCACATCAGACACAACAATCCAGGGTTCTAACAGTATACGACATCGCAGATTTGCTGGAAACCATCTGCTCCATCCCCAGTCATTTAGCAGGTGGATCCATTCGCGGCAGAGAACTCGGGTTTCTTCGGCAGGCACAGAACGTAATCCACCCGGGTCCACAAGTATCCATCCTCATGCACTCCATAACATCCACTCACTCACCCCAAGACAACCAGTTCAAACTCTACCAAAGACTCGAGGCTCAAGATTAAGCGACCATGACGATCACCCACTCCGTAATACCAATTCTCTGACCCCAAGAAAGCCAGTTTACAATCTACTAAGGGTAAGAGGGTTGAGAAAAGACCACCACCACGAACAGACACTCCAAAATACCCATTCCCTGACTCCAAGGAAGCCAATTCACAATCTGCTGAGGACTAGGGGCTCGAGACCAGGCCAACAGGAGCTACCAACAGTCCAAGAGCACCCATCCACCTCAACCCCCAACACGCCCATCCAGCGAGTGTTTCATCCACAAGCTCGGGACTTTGAACGTCAGCTATCGAATCTCCAGTTCCACACCCTCCTACAGAGAGATCGAGGGTCGAGGGAAGTTGCGGGAGGTCGATTAAGAGGAGACTCGACCGACCTCAGACCTCAGACAACTATCGCTGAAGATGAGACCGGTGTACCCTCCTCAGATCAAAACACGATTACCGATGCTCATCTTTCCTCATCAATAAAAACTTTACAAAACGAAGTTGGAAAAGAGAGAGAGGAGAGAGAAGATGGAGAGGAGGAAACGAGAGACAGAGAGGTACTGAAGAGAGAGTGCAGGAAAACTCTATCCTGGAGGAAGGCATCAGGAAGAAGGTAGGTTCATCAACTTCCTTCGTACTATGGCATGTTCACCTAGACGACATAGTTTATATTTCATTCCTGATGTTACCAAACAATTTTATTCAGCTTATGGGAGCACCCGAGTAGTAATGAGAACAATGAAGGTTATGTCCAATTTCCTCAATTCGAAAAATCTGTCCTAAATGAATTTATTCGTCTGGAGACAGAAAGAATAGTATATAAACAACGTCATCGGACTGAAGAGGATAATTCTATACTTTCTACCGCCAGACAGTTTACTTTAGCTTGTTAATTGATTAGAATTGTTCCCCAACAGACCCAGTCTCTACCAAGTCTTTCAGTGTGATGGTGTTTTATATTTTTATTCGTGCTTCCCTAACACGACTTTGTTCAGGTCAGAGAAGACCTCTTGTAATGAGGGCTTAGTACCAATACGGTGACGCTTTCACTTTTCGCTCTTGCTGCCTTCAGATGACTGAATTAAGATTAGAAGCCTCTTTTAAGAAAGGAGTAAACAAACTGATAACTGATTATATCGTGTAAACAGTTCTCTTTGTCTATGATATGAACCGGCAGCAATTTCACGCCAGTTACATCATCATCATCATCACCTAGTGCCTGCGGATCTTAGTACAGATGATAATTACTGCAATACTGGCTGGCACAAATGCCGATGCTGGCTTAGGGGGAGACAAATGAGGAGTGAAAATTATCTGATTAGTATAGTACGAATAATTTCACTTCATTTAGGAAAGTTACAGATTTCCCAAATTAGAAATAGGTTACACTATGTTACAGGTTTCATTTCTCTCAAGAGTGTTATGGAAGGTTTCATTTAAGTCAGGAAAGTTACAGGTTTCTTTGCAATTGGAAAGGTATAGTTGTTGTCAGACTTAGTAATGTTTAAGGAGGTTTCACTGATAATAAGATGTTCAAAGGTTTCACCAAAGTTAGGAATGTTACAAACAGTTTCACTAACAAGGCATAATACTTTCAGCCTTTACTTTCTGGCTGCTTGACGTTCTCTTAAGCTGAATATACTCATTTGGCCATGGCTGAAACAATACATAACTCTTAATCCACACCCACAGTTAATCTAAAAACCTTTAAAATCCTCTGCTGATCTTGGTTATTCCTGAGGTAAAAAATTACGTCAGGATTTAGCATGGAAATATTACTGTGCTTTAGTTTTTTAGCCAAAGAATTAGCTGCTGGCAGTTTAATTATGCTGCAGGTCCTAATTTGTTGGTAGAATATTTATACTGCAAGTTCTATATTGACAATTTATGGCTTCTAGCAGCTTCGTAATGTTGGCTCATATACAGGTAGTTGCATACTACTGGCAGCTCTACAGTGTTGGTAGTATGCACAGTATTGGTAGCTTTTGATATTGGTAGTGTGTACAATATCGTTACTCGCGTAATGTTGATTGGTGGGATGCACAATAATGCTAAATCTATAATGCTGACTGGTAGTTTCCACTGTATTGGACCCACTTTAATATTGGCTGGTAACATCCACAGCAGTGCTGACTCTACTGTGATGATAGTATGCACAATATTAGCATTTCTTTCATGGCCAGACACCTTTATCCCGGAAGGGGTGGCTGCAACGAATCACATCAATGTCACCCCGTTTTCCGCCGTCAGGCTGCCCGATCTCCACCCCATCCCTCCATTTCATCTTTTGCCTCTCCTTCCCCCTTTCCTTTCTACCTCACTCACCTACACCTTACTATTCCGTCTCATTCTCCATTCTGCTCCATATGACCAGATCATGTCAAGGTACTTAACGCCTTCCATCACTGTGTAAAAATTTGGCTGGTGTTCACAGTTCAGTATCAATAGTATTACAATTCAATTCCCGGTGTTCACAGTATCGATAAAATTACAGTTTGGGTTTGTGGTCAGGTACGGGCGTGTGTGGGTGAGTCAAAGCAATCGTCGGACTCTCGAGGTGACCCTGGGTGACGGTGAGGTGAGCCTGGTGGTGACACGATCCAAGAACGCCCACGGACAGCACTTCCTGGGCGTGTACCTGCAGCGACACTCCGCCCTCTCACCCAACACCACCGGCATCATCGGTACGGTAACTGTGCACTCCCGGTTTTGGTACGGTACGGGTATGGTGTGGCTCGGGTATGGTACAGTTCAGGTGTAAGACAGCATGGGAATGGGTATGGTAGGGAGATTTTTTATTTATTTATTTATTTTTTATTTTTTGATGGGAAAAGAGAAAAAGAAGACGAAGTAACGATAAACACAATAACATTTACAATAACATTTAATATCATTACCCCATGTGATGTGCATGGCTTAGTTGACTACACTTCAGAACATTTAATAACAGAGGAACAGTCTACTTCCCTGTTGGCATTTCAGGGCTGAAAAACCTCCCTCCGTCTATTATGGATCTGAAATGAAATGCAGAATTCCTGACTTTAACTGGCTTTTGATTCTGTATTAAATCCTCGTTAAATGTTTCCTTTTCGGCACTTTCATTTTTCTTTGTCTTTCATTCTTTCTTTCCTCTTTCCTTTTTCTTTCTTTATTCATTCATTTGCTTCCTAGCCTACTCTAACCACAGAAAAAAATATCCTCCGAAAATTCCACAGCTACCTAATAACCTGCTCTGCCATTTTCCCCATGTTTACAGTACTGATTGCGTGGGGGAAAAAAAAAAAAAACGTGATATTTTAGAGCACATGAACGGACTAACGAGATCTAACTCGATACTGTACTCACGCTGAAAAAAAAGATTAGAAAAAGGCAGTAAATATTCACACACCATACTTCCCATTTAAGATTTACAGTCAAGATTACGTGCAATTATTGAGCGTCAAACTCAAAAACACAAATTTGATCATAACAACTGAGAATTAATCCCTCAGAACAAGAAGCTAAAAAAAAAATCTCGAAAAACACAACCTCACGATCGCTGTCATTCTATACTTTTTATTTACTTATTTATTCATTTATTAGTTTTTTTTTTTTTTTCATTTTTCAGCAGTGGCAAAGACAGACCTCCTACCTTCATATGTCGTTGCTTTGCCACCTTCTGAGGATCTGACCCAGAGTAGGCACGTAATTATGGTGATGTGTGGCACGTGGGACTGTAGGGCCAAAGGAAAATGAATGTTAAGCCTAAGCCCAGAGTAAGACACACACACACACACACACACACACACACACACACGGTCACCCCGAATGCCGCATATGAGCGCTAGAAAACCATATCCTTTTTTCCAAGCCCCTTGAAACATCAAGTGAACTGCAACTAACAGACCATTCCTGCCTGCCCTTCTGCCGTGCTGCATTTCAAGTGTCACGCCCCGCTCTCAAGTTCAGGTTGCGGGATTTTGTTGCAAGAGCAATTGTCGGTGCTGTTCAGAGTTCAGGCTCAGGGTCAGGGTCATGATGCAGTGTTGCTTGATCCCGTGGCACAAATACCTTTCAGGCAATTCAAAGCTCGTCGCCTTCTTCTTCTTCTTCTTTTGCGATGCCAACGAAAATCGAACTAGGAGTGCCTGGGGACTGAGGCTAATTCTGCTTAGAATCTCCTCTAGCTATATGCAGCTATATGCATTAATACATATACGCCTATATACACAACACATATGCTTTGCTCACACACACACACACACACACACACACACACACACACACACACACACACACACACACACACACACACACACACACACACACACACAAAGAAGGGTAAAAATAAAAGTATACTAAAGCACTTCCGTTCGAGAAATGTCTCATAAGGAAGTCGTCTAGAACCACCAAAAACAAACTACAAGTAAAAAAAGGAAAAAAAAAAAAGGTCATCATCAAGAAAGGGCACATCCTTTTCTCGCAATCATCGCTGGAGTCAAAACAAGTTACAGGCATGAGCGAAAGTTGGTAGGCAGTCCTCTACCAAAATTGTGCCCTGCCCTCCGTATTTCTCCTTCCTAACTAGACGACAGAGAACATCCTTAAGTTCATACTCTTGGTGTGTGCTTCATATTCCTATCACACAAAAAACAGTTCATGTGACAAATTTTATTGCCACAGCTGACGGAGAAGTGACGATGAAATTTTTGTACATTGCTGTTCCTTCTGATGGTAGGAAAATATGAGTGCCGACTTATTACCGGCAATGGCCATCAGGCGTAAACAATTAGCGTGTATTTGGTGGGGTTATTAGGAGAGGGAGTGAGTTCAATGCCCTCATTAGACAAAAAGGTAGTCCTTGGAGAACATTCATTATTTCTTTATTTCCAGCATCTTTCTTCATGTTCTTGTTGTTCCTCCTGCTCTTGTTCTTCCTGTCGCTGTTGTTGATGTTTTCTTCTTTTTCTTTTTCTTCTTTTTCTTCTCTATCGAGTCCTGATATATTTTAATCGTCTCCTATTCATGTACATCATAACATTTTTTCATTAACTGTTAGGAATAGAGATATAATGATGATGATGATGATAATGGTTTCCTTACTGTGCTCTATATGAAAGACAAAAATTTTTTTCATTTGTATATTACACTGCTCTTTTTTCAGGCTTTAGGGTTTCTCTCCCTCTCTCTCTCTCTCTCTCTCTCTCTCTCTCTCTCTCTCTCTCTCTCTCTCTCTCTCTCTCTCTCTCTCTATATATATATATATATATATATATATATATATATATAAGGTAACTTATTTATGGGCATTTTATCTCGAATAGGCCATAAGCATTTTAAGGTCTTTATTGCTATTGCAGTAATATCGTGACTGTGTGTGTGTGTGTGTGTGTGTGTGTGTGTGTGTGTGTGTGTGTGTGTGTGTGTGTGTGTGTGTGTGTGTGTGCGTGCTTTCTACTTTTCTTATATTATGTATCTGACCACAGGCAATAAATGTCGAACACACACACACACACACACACACACACACACACACACACACACACACACACACACACACACACACACACACACACAGAACAAAGAAGCTTTAATGAGTGACCTAATTCAAATTCTGTTTGTTTTCCCATCGCCCTGGAATCATCGTGACCTCACCTCTATGCCCTGTGACCTGCTATGCCCTGGTGTGCCCCGTGCCCTGGTATGCCTTGGTATCCCCCACCCTAGGGCAGTTCGTGTACAAGACTGTCGGGACGGTGGGCATGAACAGAGGAGGCGTTCCCGGACAGGATGGCAGGTGAGACACTGATTAACAGATAAAACATATATTGGGAGAGAGAGAGAGAGAGAGAGAGAGAGAGAGAAGTCTTATACCTTTTCACAAATGAATGGGAATTGACTTTCGACTCTCTCTCTCTCTCTCTCTCTCCCTAAAACCCTCTTAATCCAGTAAAGTATTTTTTTTTCCTCAGTTAAGCGACTACCAAGTTAAGAAGGACCTCTAGAGCTGAAGAAGCCTCTGATGCCACTTATAATAAGACTTTTAATGTAATCTCTTCTGTTTCCCCTCCCAGTGTACGAGTGGCGGTGGTTCAGCCGGGTGGGCCTAGGAGACAATACGAGGTGTCGGAAGTGACGGCGTTCCTATCCTCCCGCCGCTCCCTCCTCCACCACACACACGTCACCTGCCTCTACATCAGGAACCAGGGCAGGGGGCTCGTGGCAGGCACACCAGAACACTACGAACTGC
The DNA here is from genome assembly GCF_032717465.1 of Coenobita brevimanus. Taxonomy (NCBI): domain Eukaryota; kingdom Metazoa; phylum Arthropoda; class Malacostraca; order Decapoda; family Coenobitidae; genus Coenobita; species Coenobita brevimanus. The sequence goes on along the minus strand of NC_136971.1, from coordinate 9,665,458 downwards.
CATGTCTTGCCTGCTGACGTCTACTGGATCAATAATGTGGATAGTTTCGTAGTTAGCGATATTTTAAAAACTGTGAGTCTGTATGCATCTCTTGCTGAATTCGAGAGAAGCAATACAGCTGAGAGTTTTGTACTTAGCAAAGTTAAAATCAACTAGACCGACGAACATCCTTCCCTCTCCGTTTTTTTTTTTTTTTTTTTTTTTTTATGTGTCCGACTCTGGGCATAGGCTTCACAGCCTGCTCTCAAGGCCTAGTAGTCCTCCTACATACCATACACATCTCTACATGTCACCACTTCGGCGCTAACACCCACCGTCCATATTGAATACATGCTAGGGCTGTCTCATACAGGACTGGTGTATTGGTATTAGCGGGGGTACTTTTATGACATGTCGGCGGGTCATCTGGTAGATCAGGAAAGTCTGCTTTTATGAAATTCAAATCCTTAAACTGTTCCCTGCCCCAGCCGGGATTCGAACCTGGGTCCATCAGGACCGCAGGCCGCCTCTCTACCGATTCAGCCACCGCCTCCCCCACAGGAGGAACAATAATATGGACAGTTTCGTAGTCAGTAAGATAAAAAACAACTGTGATCTTGCCTGTCTTAAAACTATGGCCGGGCCTTGTAGTCAGCAAGAAAGAAAACAAGTAGGAGCTTCCCTCTTCCTTGCTGACGTCTAGAGAGAAGGAAATATGGTGAAGAATCGTTTAAGAACAATTATTTGACTTTGTGTGTGTGTGTGTGTGTGTGACTGGCGCAGTGGTAGTATTCCCAGCTCGTAACTGGAAAACCACTGGCACATTTCTCGGTAGTGCTGGACAAAGATTTTCTCCCTACCATTTCCCTGATCACTCACAAATACAGTTACGCACAGGGATATAATTCCCATGGTTGCGTGTTGAATCGAAGGGGATCACTGTCACAGCAAAATTTGACTGTTTTTGTGATCCTTGTGTTGTCGACACGTACAGTAGTAACCTTATTCCTTTTTCTAGGTTTTTTGAATCAAAATTTTAAGCAACCACGCATTCACCTATCACTTTCCAACGTTTTGACTTTACAGGGACATTAATGTGATTGGGTTTCGAAGATTGCACTTATCATAGACTAAAGCAGCTGCAAGCTCGTGTGTCCCTTGTTCTGACGCCTACAGAGTTTTGACTGTAATAGTTTGTGGGTTGTAAGGTTAGGGTATCGTTACTGGGTCTCTTACTTCGTTACATCTGAGGCAGAAATATTGCAGCTATTGACTCAAAAACATATAATAGGATTTTTTCACTATAAAATGTAGCTACATTTTGTAACCAGCAGGTTAAAAAAAATAATAATAATAATAAAAAATAAAAAATAAATAAATAAACCTGCACGCTACAGTGTCAGTTCTCTTAACGAATCGCGGCATAAATAGTTCTTTTATATTAACTTGGCCTAGATTATCGTCCTTTTTTTTTTTTTTAGTTTATTTCACGTAGCTCTATGATAGAAAAAGACTGTTATGGCTCTATATCCTTTCTATAGCCCTTCTTCGCGACTACAGTCATGTTCTGGTATAAATAGATTGTTACAACTCAGCTTTCAGGATGGAGAGATGGCAATTTTAGACTATAGTAACGGAAAACGGAAACGATAACAGTACTATAGATACGCGGCTTGTGGGGTCAGAGCATCATTTCCGGCTCCAGTATCTACCGCTGGAGAAATACGGACAAATGTTTGTAGTTTTAAAAAATGACAATTCTCCTTTAACTCCTTCTGTCCGGTGACGTGGTTTTTATTTTTATCTGGCTACCACTAGACAATTTTTATTTAGATGAAGAGAAGGCGTCTTGCAGTGAAGGGGTTAGTGAAGGCTACATCAAACCCCTCCGAGTCGAGAACTTTATCCCAAGGCGAATAAAATCGTCTGTAGACAGCAAGAACATAAAAAAAAATATGTCTCGAACTCAAGGGGGGGTTAAGCTGAATAAAATCGTCTGGGGACAGCAACAGAAAAATAGAAGACGACATCTCCCTAAAGAGGCTAAACCACCATTAATCTAGGAATGTGGAATCTCTGTCCTTTGGCCGAAAACCCCGTGACGCGTAACGAGACTTTTGACGGCAACTGTACATGGGCAGGAAGCGCTATCATGCACACAGAAACCTACTAAAACCCTTCGTACTTTACATTTTATTCTCGCTACCCCCCTGACGATTTTATTCAACCCATAAGGGAATTTGCAAACTGGAAGGGAAGGAGGGATAGATATTGCTTTCATTAACCCCTGTCGTTTTTAGACATCTGTTCTAACCTAGACAAAATCGCTTGTAGTCAGCATGACCAGAAAAAGAAAAAAGAACGGCATTGGACTGAAGGTGTTAAATTCTTGATGTATCCAGTATATTTACCCTTTCAATACGTTAACTTTTTTTTTTATATACTGTACTGTGGCTACTCTCAAACGGTTTTATTCAGCTCCAGAGAGACTTTTCAACCCGCTCAGTAGCTTTCTCACCGCTGTGGGATTTGACTCAAGCAGCTGAATTCACACACCGGTTATTGCTAAAAGAAAAAAATAGAAATATATAAAGGGTGATTCGTAAATTACACCACCAGAATCTCACTTGCTGGTCTCCTATGTGTTGCAGGGATGGCTCAGTCTGCTTGTGTGGGCGTGGGTGTGGAATTAGGGAATAGGAAATGAATAAAAGATACGGGACAGACACTGATATAGCTGACTGAGTCATCCCGCAAAAAACAACAAATCTCCCGACTGAATGGGAAAGGAGTGGTATATGGGCTTCCTTGGAAAAGACGTCATCGTAGTGAAGGGATTAAATGTTAAACTCCGGTAGAATCTGCATCATTAGCTAGTCTTTTAACTTAATGGATACTCAGCACTGTGAACTACCTTGCATGACACTTCCAATGCTTTAAATGTGTAAATAGTATGTATAGATTAACCGGTTATCTTGC
>NC_136971.1:9605000-9657500 GCF_032717465.1 Coenobita brevimanus | reverse complement strand
GTGTGTGTGTGTGTGTGTGTGTGTGTGTGTGTGTGTGTGTGTGTGTGTGTGTGTGTGTGTGTGTGTGTGTGTGTGTGTGTGTGTGTGTGTGTGTGTGTGTGTGTGTGTGTGTGTGTGTGTGTGTATGTATGTGTGTGTGTGTGTGTGTGTGTGTGTGTGTGTGTGTGTGAGAGAGAGAGAGAGAGAGAGAGAGCAGACAGAAAGAAGTACAGAGAAAGAAGAATAGACATGAAGGTAGTTTAGTCTACAAACAGTTAGGGAGAACGGTATTGAGTGTCGCATGCTTAGGTTGTTGTTACTACTGCTGTTGTTATTCTGCTTAGGGAACAAATTTTGATTTATACCTTCACCGTGGCAATATCTTTCTTCCTACGTGACTCGCTTTCACAGGATATACTACTCTTACCACCGTCCCATTCTGTCTTGCCTGCTCCTCTCCGCCCAACCCTTCCCTTTTCTCTGCACCTACCCTCCCCCTCCACTTCCCTAGAATTTCAAAGAGCAATCACCTTCCCACTGCCAACACCTCTCTTCACAGGGTGTACTCCAACCCTGTCCCGTCACCTACCAGCGTCTCGCACAGGGATCTGAAACGTTCACCATTACCAATTACGTATCATGATAACCTTTTTTGTTTCTCTCTCTCTCTCTCTCTCTCTCTCTCTCTCTCTCTCTCTCTCTCTCTCTCTCTCTCTCTCTCTCTCTCTCTACCATGTATTTTGTTTTGTGATGTCAACATGTGATTTTATTCGGTACACTAAGTAAGCCTCATAAATAATAGGTATATCCTTCCCCCTGCCATTGTCATCCAACTAACAACACCCACTGTTCGTGCTTTTGTAAGATAAGCAGTGAGTTGGGAGGGAGGGGAGAGTGAATTTATAAAACTTCTTAAATTGTCTTTCCCCTTTCTCTTCTTCTCGCTTTCTTGCCTCTCATCTCTTGGTTCTGTTTTTCCTCTGTCTCTCCTTCTTTCTCATTGCTCCACCACCAGCCATCATTCCACTCCCTCCTGTCCACTCCTTTACACTCATTCCATCCTTGAAGAGCTCATTTCGAAATAAGACACCTGGATTTGGGTGAGTTTTTGCACACGGCTCCACTGGCTTAACCCGAATCAACCTAATCTAACCTTAATACAAATTTGATCAACGTAAAGTGACCTCAAGCTGAAGAATAGGGAGAAAAAAATAACATCAGTCTTTATTGTACTGAAGATATTAAATTTTTCTCCTTGCAAAACACAACAAAAGCAACAACAATATCATGCACAAAGGCTACAACAAACACCCGAACACATAACATCCACACCACCCACCACTACCACTATTACCACCACCACCACCACCATCACTACAACAACAACAACAACCAGGTACCCGGAAGCAACACTTTACGCAACACCTGTCTGGCAGAAGCACAATAACGGTGAATCATGGAAAATATTAAGTCTCTCTCTCTCTCTCTCTCTCTCTCTCTCTCTCTCTCTCTCTCTCTCTCACACACACACACACACACATACACACACACACACAAACACATATGAAAAACACATCCTAGAACCTGCAGAGAGACTCGTAAATAAGTCACCAACAGGAACACATATTAGACTACTGCTAGAGCTGCTCGATGTTAAGAAGGGGTAATGTAAGGAAGGGAGGGGAGAGGGAGGGAAGGGAAGGGAAGGGAAGAGAAGGGATTAGAAGAGAGTGGAAGGGAAGGGACTGAATAAGAAGGGAAGGGAAGGGACTGGAAGAGAAGAGAAGGGAAAAACTGGAAGAGAAGGGAAGGAACTGGAAGAGATGGGAATGGAAGGGGTTGGAAGAGAGGAGAAGGGAAAGGATTGGAAGAAAAGGAAAGGGACTGGCAAGTAAGCGAAAGGAAGGAAAGAGAAGGGAAAGGAAAGGAAAGGAAGAGAATAGAAGGGAAGGGAAGGGAAGGAAAGGGAAAAGTAGGGAAAGGAAGGGAATAGTAGTGGATGGCTGTGAAGAAAACGGAAGGGAAGGAAAGGAGACAAAAGGAAAGGAAAAGAGAGGAGAGAACGTGATGGGTTAGGTAGATATAAGCAGGTCACACAGATGGCATTATACCTCAGGGGAGGATTTGCACGAAGAAAATTAAATTAAAGCTGACATGATCTCTGAAAAGGAGGGGATAAGGAAAGGGAAGAAATGAGGATAGGAATGAGGATGAGAAGCGGGAATGGTAAGCAGGAGAGAGTAAAGGCTATTAAGAGAAATTGAGGATAAAGAAGAGAAAGACATCTGAATGAGAGAAAGGGGATGAAAAAAGGAATGGAAAACAGAGGGGATCAGCAGAAAAAAAAAAAAGATAAATATGAGAGAGACAGACAGACAGACAGACAGAGACTTAAGGACGGATGATAATGGTAATAATGGAGAGTACACAGGACAAAGTGCTACAGGTAATGGAATTGTACCACGGGCATACACTACTATGAGACCCAATGGATTTAGTGGAGAAAAAGATGAAGACCTTGATCTCACTGTTATGGAGAGTATTAAAAAAGATCAAAGAGCGGCAATCCAGGGACACAGGATGTCCACAAGATGTACACAAGATGTGTACAGGAGCCAGTAAAAAAACATATGGTTACTGGTTGTCAAACGTATGCCACACACTACATGCAAAGCTGGATTTGAGCTAAGAAATTATATACTGTATATGATGATGTATATATTTACTGAGTGCATCATGCGTGACATTACATCACACACACATGGAAAACCAAATGCAACATCTAACAGTATTGGTCTCGTCAAATCACACGACCTACGTCACCTATGAAGTGTTCTGTAAATTCCCTACGGATGTTGTGACCGTCGACTGAGCTGGTCTCAGGTATCGCCTCCATTGGTATCATTCTGGCTTAGGGTATCATTGGTGATCTCCATGAACCAGGGATAATTATGTCACAATCCTTATCATCACCATCAAAAATGCCAAGAGGAATGTAAATCACATGTGACGTTGAAATTTATCGTAGGAAATCGTGCAGATGCACACATGCTGAATTGGGTTTCACCAGCAGTAGTTTCCGACGTACACTGGACACAGATGAAACAATCCTAAACACATTCTCAGCCACGCGTTTAGCCCTGCATAGACGATAGTTAAATATTATCTCGTTGGAACCTCTATAATCCTTACTTGGGTATGAATTCATAATGTGGTGCAATAAAGGGAATGCGTGACAAGTCCAGGATATGGACTTAGACATGGTGTGGTCAGTGTACAGTGTCTAAGGGCCCGCTTGAAATTAGGGTGTGAATATGGGCCTTTGTCCGATAATCGACCCTGAAAACCCACATTCACATAAAGGAATGTATACATACAATCAACAACAGCAAACCAAACGATGCTAAAGAAGTCTTTGTAGTTATAGTAATCGCTACCACAAGACGCCGGTGCCTGCAGGGTGATGTGCTTCCCATCCATTGCACCAAAGCAAAGGAGGAAAATTCATTTTTTATGAAACCCACGTACAACACTCATCTAACCGTACACGTTGCCAGGAACCTGGAACATATAATCCTATTGTCTGTATCACATTGTCCATGGGCACAGACATGCGCGAACACTCACGTATATATATATATATATATATATATATATATATATATATATATATATATATATATATATATATATATATATATATATATATAGTACACACACACACATTTTGAATACGTAGCCGAGGCTGCGGTACGAATCACCTGTCCCTAGGAACCGAAACGTTACAGCAAGGCTGTCTGTCGCCGATATTGTCATTCTCTTGTCTCTGTCACTTTCAGCTTTGTGCACCCCAACCCTGTTTAATAATCCCTCAAAGTCAAGTATGGATATTCGAAAAAAATTATGGAACATTCCACTGTCCCGTACTTGTCATGGCAAAAGGCCGACATCATCACGTGCAATATTATGTACAAGATCCTGTTGTCCAGTAATGTTCCTTTCACGTAGTTACTGCCGCATTTAGAATCTGCGTCGCCATCTCTTCTGACGGTCACATATCACAACCATCGTAGCAGCTACCACCAAGGCGTCCTCACGGGGACGCCGACATGACGTCCGTGTCTACAGTGACACGTGTAGACTGCCTTTGCACGTAAGTTCCGTTACCGACTTATTACCTAAAGGTATACAAACAGTGTTACATATATTGTCGCAGACATGTATCTGAGATGTCGACAGCGGTCATGAAGGTAATGTTTCTAACATGTCTGGGGACAAGTGTGGTCGCGCTTCTTGATACATTATGGATCAACAACTCGGTCAAAAGAGCAATCCTGATTTGGCCCACACTCTCCTGTATATCATTCTCAGTCCTATTCAGCTCACTCAGTCACATCACTCTTGGCTGTCATTCTGTAATACAATAAACTCTCTCTAAGTTACCAGATCATTTAACATCTACCCCCTATGCTTCGCAGCAAACTCATTCTCAGCCCTCCAGCTAACGCTTAAACAAAACAAACAAACACACGCACGCACTCAGGCTCGCACGCGCGCACTCTCTCTCTCTCTCTCTCTCTCTCTCTCTCTCTCTCTCTCTCTCTCTCTCTCTCTCACTCTCTGTTATCACTTAACTCTCACACTCACTCACTCGCTTAGACATCAACGCATAAGTCAAGAGCCACTCACTCACACATCAAAGCAGAACTCAGCACCCACGCACTCACGCATCAACGCAGACACTCAACACGCACTCAAGCACCCACTCACTCAAACATGCACACAAAACTCTCACTCATTCGTCGTTCATAATTAGGTTATTGGAGGAAAGGGGGGTCCATTACTCCTCTTCAATTCGAGTAAAAGAAAAAAAAAAAAAAACTTCCCATTCAGTGCTACGACTCAATAAAATCAGGACTTATGAGACTGTCTTCATTTTCTACTTTATTTCGAGACCAGCAAAGTAACTCATTCAGTAAAGGAGTGGGACTGTGGCACCGACGACTGCTAGTAATAATCTTATATCGGAATAATAGATTGTTCGTACCCAACTCTCTCTCTCTCTCTCTCTCTCTCTCTCTCTCTCTCTGATTTTCTAATGATGAAGGAATTTTGGATGGGAACGAGGTTATTGAAATATTTTTTACGATGGGTATAAAAAGATAAATACAGAGACAGACAGACAGACAGACGGATAAAAAGAGAGACAGAGAAATGATACATACCGGAATAAATACATAGGTAGGGAAATAGGTGGATGATAGACAGACAGGCAGAGAGAGAGAGAGAGAGAGAGGGAGAGAGAGAGAATCATATTTTTCCTCTCGAAAATCCTTTGTGATGTGAGCCGTTAAGGGCATCGATTCAATCGTATTTTTTTTTTTAAGAAAAGATAAACGCGGACAAAAATATGACGTCTTCTGTCCTCCATTTCGTAAGATATTCGTAAATCCTGAAAAAATATTTGGTATTAAAATATTTACGTCTTAAACCAGGACAAAAAATTATCTGGTATTAATGCATTTACGTGGTATATCTGGAAAAATTCTCTGGTATTAACACATTTACGTCTCATATCTGAAAAAAATCTCTCTGGTATTAACACATTTATATCTGAAAAAATTCTCTGGTATTAACACAATTACGTCTCATATCTGAAAAAAATCTCTCTGGTATTAACACATTTATATATGAAAAAATTCTCTGGTATTAAAACATTTACGCCTCATATCTGAAAAAAAATCTGTGGTATTAACGCATATACATCTTATGACTGTATATTCACTTCTTGGAATAATCGTCTATGCCCCGCCAGATAGAGAGGGTTAGAGCTGTATCAAACCCCTGCAGCTCTAGAAATCAAGCCTAAGGTAAATAAAATCGTCTGGAGATGGCAAGAATGACACACACACACACACACACACACACACACACACACACACACACACACACACACACACAAAATACGTCGTGGGATTGAACAGGCTAATTCCCTCTCTGCTACGATCTAACAAAAGATGATTTTATTCAACTGAGGAAAAGTTTCAGGCAGTCAAAGGGTTAACATCATCATCATCATCATCATCATCCGTAACATCATTATTATCATCAGAGTCATCGTCGTCGTCGTCGTCGTCGTCATCATCGTCGTCGTCTTTTATCATCGTCATCATCATCATCATCATCATCATCATCACCATCGTCATCGTCTTTCGTTCCTTTGATAATAATTCTTCTATTTTCCTTTTTTTTTTTTTTTAAGTGATAAAAACTTGTGTCTCAGAGAACTGCACAAATACTGTCATCTTCTGTTAAGTTTTCTGCAGAGATACGTGTGCGGAAATTACACGAAAATTCTACTATTTCTTTCGTTTGAGACAGACAGACAGACAGACAGACAGACTGTGAAATATTATGAAGGCTTTTATTTTATCCCTCCTTTTTTTTACGTTCTGGTAAAAATGATGTAAGAGAATTGCTGTAAAAAAATAATCTCAGGAAATCATTCAAACATTTTCACGAATTCTGCTCACAACATATTAACGAGTAATTACCAGAACTAAATCGCGGCGTGATTTTTACTTCTCAGTAGAATCATATTTATTTTTCCACACGGAAGGCGCAATAATGAAATATATATACAAAAAAAAAAAAAAGGTTTATGCCCTTCAATATGATGGTGTCTTTTATTTGGATTTTGTCTGCTGTGTTTGCCAGATTTAAATTCGAACCCAGGCTGAAGGCATCGAGTTCCCAGACAGCGCAATAATAGCGAGTTTTGTTAATTCCATACCCGCGAAAATACATAGACATTTCTCCCTTACAACTGTGGACAGCTAAACCTACCACATTCCCACTGGTAGGCTGGTAATGCTTATATCTTAGGCATTTCCTGGACATATATATAGACATCTTTGCATACTAACCACTTAGAAGCATCAGTAAGATTTTCAATCATACCCCGTGCGAAAGTCAGATACAGCCACCCAAACAGTGAGTGGGTAGTGATTGTTTTAATTGTCTGCAGTTGTATCTGTCGACTTTTATACTGAGAACAAATATATTCTGTGAAATGTATCTATAAATAACTTTAAAATATCTCAATGTTCACAAAAGAAGACCTGTGATATGGAGGTAGGACGTGGGGGATTCAATGCTGTGTGGATGACAGTAAGGCCCATTCAGCTGCATAGGTTGCTGATAATTCTCACACTATACTTTCCTTTTTCCTGTTTCTGAGTCCTACCTCATCCCATCCTCCTGTAGGAAAGAGGGTACGGTAGATGATGTTAATGGTGATGATGTTGATGATGATGATGATGATGATGAGGAGGAGGAGGAGGAGGAGGATTTTTGATAATTCTCCCAATCTGTACTTTCCTTCTCATTGTTTCTGAGTTATATCTCACCCCATCCTCATGTGGAAAAGAGGATGCAGATGATAATTATGATGATAATGATGGTTCTCTCTCTCTCTCTCTCTCTCTCTCTCTCTCTCTCTCTCTCTCTCTCTCTCTCTCTCTCTCTCTCTCTCTCTCTCTCATTGGTAATTGATCTTAACTCACTCCATCCTTAGGTGGAAGAAAGGGTAAGGATGGTGACAATGATGATGAGGTGGAAAAAGAAATAATATCGTTTTCTTTTGTTGACATCTTTATTGTTACGTTCTTTCCAGTCTCCCATATTCATACATATCTTCTGATTTTAAAAATATATATACAAGCAAATGAAGAAGAGCAAGAGAAAGAAAACGAAAATGAAAGAAAACTATCCAGTCCATTTATAATCCAGGTATCCTTCGTAAGATGTCTTACGTGGAAATGGGAAAGTGTGTGTAAGGAAGGTGTGTGTAAGGAAGAGGTGGGGTGCGCGTGAGATAGTTGGTGTTGTGTGTATGTTTGTTTGTGAAAGGAGTGTGTAATTTCCCTGCCCCCCCTCCCCCAGATTACGATCCGTCTCATCCAGATCCCTATATCAGTTGTAGGTACGAACAGACTGGGGTAAAGGGGACTCTGACTAAAGCTTCTATGGTCGGTCAGCTAATGGAACCCGAAACCTCTCACTTGCGAGAAGAGTATGCTTACAGTTACACCACCTCTATACCCACAAGTAAAAGAACAAATAGGCAATTGCTGTTATCTCCGCCAACGAAGTTACAGAGGGCTATGTGTTCACCCATGTTTGTTTGTTTGTTTGTCTTTCTCTCTGTTTGTGGACACGATATCTCAAAGAGTTGTTATCAGACTTCAGTGAAATCTGGTGGATGACTGAACACTTGGTCTTGGAAGAATTGGTTAGGTTTTGAGATGGATTCGGATCCGGATGCAGGAATAAATAATATATTTTACTGGCGTTGGAGGAGGTATGCCTTCTCTGACACTGTGTAATGAGGGCAGACTAAAATCGTTGAACTGATTATCTCAGCCATCGACATTAGACGGGGATTGGTTTCTAGATCTTAAACTTTACTGTCGTTGGAGGAGGTATGAGGTCTCTGAGTGCTTTCTAGGTATTTATTTTAACATGATTAACATACTTACATTAATCGTAAGTTCCTGTATTCATAAGTAATCAACGGCTGGTCACTTTTACCACTTAGAAGAGTGGAAAAAAATTATTCTTCGTTCCTATTTCACCTCGATGACGTACCTTATATTCCGTTACTATCACCACTTGACGATTTTATTCAACTCTTGCTAGACTTTTTTTTTTTTTTTTCAAACTGGAGGCGTTGCGTAGACTCTTCATTAACCACCTCAGTACTAGAGGTCTGTCCTAGGTTGGTGAAATCGTCTGGAGAGTGCAAGAATAAATTAAGGTAGTACATCATTGCAGTGAAAGGGTTACGGTAATGATGAAGAGTTTGAGTTTATTTATTTATTTCTTCTGTACATACATACATACATACATACATATATACGTAAGAGTACATATATGAATACTTATTTACTTACTGGTTTAATTATTCCTGTGGTGTAGAGGCAGAGCAACAGTGAGGTGGAAAGGATTACACTGAGCACACATATTGGACGGAGAGTTGGACTGGTAAGAAGTAATGTACAGTACGTAATTTATGTACTGTAACGACCTGCCTGTACATTATAACCCTCAGATTAATGCGTGGCATGGCTGAGAGGAAGAAATTTTCAATGTTTATATCATTTGTGGACTTCTCACAGGCGTACGACCGTGTACCAAGTGCCGCTTTGTTCAGAGTACAAAAACATATATAGTGTGAAGCAGTGATGCTGGCCGCCCTGGTGGCCATGTATTGCACATATTGTACAGTGTGGTTGGTACAGCAACTGTTACGGCCACGGTGAGAGTGCTCAGAGGACTGCCTGCATCTTTTATGTTATTCTTGATATTTGTAAATGACATATTTTTGAAGAAAACTGTGTTTCAGGTTTCCCGCTGTGGCTGCATGTATTGGTCCTGATGGACCATAATTCCTGTCCACTTCCAGGGATGGCATGATACGTAATTAGTCTCTGCTCAACTGGTTTTGTCAAACGCATGGCTTGAAAGTAAATGCAAAGATTTTTTTTTTCTTTCAATATCAGAGATACAGAGCGTATGCCTCTTTGCTTGGGCAGATTGACGGTGTTGTGGTGTGATCGTTATGTACTGTATATCTAGGCAGTATGTTCGCTAGTGAGAGGTCCATCTCGTCAGCTACTGTTGTCCATGCACAGACAAAAATGTACCATATACTCAAGCTTTTTCATATACTGAAAAGATTATCGATACAAAATTTTATGTTAAACGAAAACTTTTTGAAGCTGCAGCAATGTCAATAGTGCTTTTCAAGTGTGAGTCGTGGTTACTTGGGGATTTGAAACCGACTGTGAAGATGTACAATTGGGGTATTAACTTTTGAGTGTCCACATGTCAACATGTAATGAATTATTTTACTTAGAACTTGGAATGGCTCCACTGCGAGGGCTTGTTAGGCACATACAACGTAAATTCTTTAGAATGATGTGGCTAGAGCGGAATGATGCGGTTGATGATTCTTGGGTGCATGCAACGAAACCCGTTTTAACGACCAATACACCAACCAGTCAGTATGTATCCGAGTTAATTACAGGAGAAAATGATGATATCTGGGAGGCAATGGAGTCATTAAAACAGTGTATATTGGAATCCAACTCTTCCCACAGGTGACAAACGAGTATATATCTCTAAATTCCAGTCCTAATGTTCATGATGTGTATTGTAAATGAAAGTGTGTTAACGATGTGTATAGAGTTTCAGTCACTTAACAGCGTATCAGCGGGCATAAATTGGTGGTTGAAACGGGTAGATGGAGTAGGCGAGGACGAGAACACCTCCCCCTGGAGAAGCGTCTGTGTTCGCGTGGCACAGTACTGACAGGGCTACATGTGGTAAAGTCCTGCCCCGTACACAACACATACCTCACTTGTACCAGTTTGACTAATGGCATCATCTAATGTCCAAAGATGTGGATTCTATGGTTAAAACTGTACACTCAGTTTTGTCATTTTATATATAAACATATATGTATTCGAATCTATGTTTTAGCCTATACTGAGGATGTTTTAAGTAGTAGTTTTGCAGTAATAAAGTTTATAGTTTTTAGGCATGTTTTGTACTTAAAAGTTATGTATTATTATATGGACTACAAAGCAGTGAATACATCTATTTACTGTACGTACAATGTTTATTAAGGTCAACAGATAATCACTGTGATGTAACTCGAAGAGCATTTGAGGTCAATAAAAATCTATCTATCTATCTATCTATCTACACACCTCACATGGAGGACATGCACGATTACCAAGCATGGATGAAGAGGAGAAGAAGACTTTGATGAACCCGTTCAGTCTGATAACGTCTTCTTCAAATATTTCCTGATGCCTCCTAACAAGAGACAGTTCGATCTCATAAGGTTAGATACAGCCTTTAGTAAAATCATAAGCCTATGACTCTCCCTGAACGAATCGTCTGAATAAAGAACTGTTTAAAAATAGGTTTTCGGATAAAAAAAAGTTAATGCTTATCGACAACACGAAGTCATTAAGGCAGGCAATTGCACAGGGTGGTCCATAAATAGCGCCCCACTGTGAACCCACCTGATGTTATACTGCGTATTCTGGGGAACGGGTCAGTCTACTGGTGAGGGTGTGGATGTGGCAGTGGGAGTAGCAAATAAATAAATGATGCTATATGAGCCGTCCTATCAACACACGAGAAACTGCCTGGCGGAGTGGAAAAGGTTCGCTATGCATGGACCCCTCTGTATTATGGTAAGTCTCAGTGTCACCCTAGGAAACGAATCATGCAGTCTACTTACACTCTGGTTCCTACTTGTACTGCATGTTGAACAGGAACATGGGCGGAAACAGATATTGTCCACGAGCCTTACCGGCTCGGGGGACTTAACGATATGTAACTAGGGAGTGAAATGCAATGAAACAGAAGACGAGATGAACCAGGGCTAGAAGTGAAAAAGACAAGGCCGAGCTCAAAGTGTTTAAAGAGTTTCTTGTCACGAGGTACTGTACGTTCTATTAATAGTAATAAAGACAGCAAATGATGAGAAAGCAACACCACCACCGACAGTAAGAACAACAATAGCATCAATGACAATTGCTAACGATACTGGCACTAATGATGATGATGATGATAATGATGATGATATTAATAGTAATTATCATCATCATCATCATCACAATCATAATAATAATAATAATAATAATAATAATAACAACAACAACAAATAAATAAAAACAATAAAAATAATAAAAAAGAGAGTATCGAGTAGCCACAGCAACTGTCATAAAAAACACACACTACGACCCTGAGATAAAGTTAGGTTTGGCTAACTCGATCGTTTTAGATTAGGGTGAGCTAGGACGGCTTAGTTTAATCTGGGCTAGGATAATCCAGTATCGACTAAGAGAGGCTGAGTTGGGGTTATTAGGCTAATACAAGTTGAGTATTTTGGTTTAGCTGAGTTAGGATAGGTTAAGCTGGGATGGGGGTTTGCATTTTCAAGACCTAGGGTACATTTAGGCTGGTCTGCACTAAGTTTGGTTTGGTTTGGAAAGATTGGGTTCAGTTAGGTTGTGGCTTATTTCGGTGAGTTGAATTAGCGTAGGAGAACTTACTTTAGTTTAGGCTATCAAATTATGTTGGTTCTGGTTGTGCTGAGGTTTATTATATTAAGCTAGTTAGGTTAGATCAGGTACGTTTTACCGTATAACTCTTTGGTTGTTGGTACGGAAAATTGCTCACATAATTCTTAGACAGGTCGATATGAGACAAATGCAAGTACAAACGAACTCACAGATACTGAAGCACGGATAGCAACAGTAAATTCAGGCCACAGATGGAAACCCCCAAACTCAATAAGCAAAAGAAAACGTTCACAGGCAAAAAAAAAAAAAAAAAATCCATCAATAAGATCGTATTCTAGGTTGCATAGGAGACTTCGTAACATCTCTTGCTCAGTGATTTATTTATCATACGACACCTTACATGTTTTTGTGTGTTATTTACGTACTTTTCACATCAACACAGTTTGCAACAAAAATACACAAGAGGATACTGAAATGTGATGTGCAGAATAAATCGCTGAGGATATGATGTCTACGAAACCTACTGTCCCACCCAGAACACGACCATCAGACAAATAAGTCCTTTCACAAACTAGGAATCTCAGACCTAGAAATGTAACCTGAAGTGTATTTTTTTACAGTAGATCATAAAAATACACGCTTACAATGGATTTCATCTGTTTATATATATATATATATATATATATATATATATATATATATATATATATATATATATATACATATATACTCGCATATATACAAATCTTACATAAACTCAATGAAGTGAAGAACTCTTGTACATCATATTGTCTTGTTCATAACTGAACAGTCTCACAAAGCACTTTATCAAATCACAACTAACTCTGCCAACTCGCTCACTTGCTACCCACAAACTGACCACCACCACGGCCAGTTTATACGTTCTTTAGACTTTTCATAACCGACAACAGAAATCACTTACACTCAAAATTTAAGGTTTTTACTCTAGTTACAATCACTTTCAACTCACAAACTGATCCATACCGCAGCCAGTTCAGTTCCTCACACCTCTCATATCTAAATGCCTCAGTACTCAAGCACAAACCCACCTCCCTCTCTACTCACAACGCCTCACAACTCTACACACTAGCCACAACCACAGCCAACTTAATATGTCGTTTAGGTCTTTCAAAACACTCTAACTGACTCACAGACCTACTGTATTTCCCGACTCTCAAACTAACCTTCCACCACAGCCAATTCAATATGTTATTTCTAAGCTACCTAAATAATTGACTTCTACCTTCCCGCTCTACTCACAAGCTAGCACCCACCACAGCCAGCTCAATGTGTTCCTTGGGTCTGCTGTTGGGGAGCTGATCTGAAAGTGTCGAAGGGAACCTGTACGCATAGAAACCCCGTCTGTTGTAGGATGGAGGCGACCTGGCCATTCTCCTCCTGTGGTCTCTCCTGCCGTGGCCGTACACGTGGTCCTCGGGCTCCTGGTCTCCTATGCTGATGTTCTCTCGGGCCCGTCGCAGACCCTTGTCCATGCACCCCTGTTGGACAAGGGGAAGGGGGGAAGGTGGAAGAAGGAGTTATGGCGTCGAGGAAGAAGGGTCGAGGGGATGGAGGGGAGGGGAAAATGGTGGAGAGAGAGAGAGAGAGAGAGAGAGAGAGAGAGAGAGAGAGAGATGGAATAATTTAATGTGTCAGTTCTGCAGACAGGAAGCGAGATGGACTAATATTACTGTGTTTATTGCTTTCAGACGGGTTTCAAGCCTCTGTACTGTGTTTTCATGCGGTAATTGGTGAGAAAGGAAGCGCACACATTACCCGCAGGTGTGTTAGTGGGAATTACGGTTAGGCTTTATTTTATATATATATATATATATATATATATATATATATATATATATATATATATATATATATATATGAAGAGAGAGAGAGAGAGAGAGAGAGAGGGAGAGAGACAGACAGACAGACAGACAGACATCAGAGAGCGAGAGAGAGAGAGAGAAACAGAGAGAGAGCACAGGTGGACATACCAGGCGTCCGTCAGATTAATTACCGATAATCATACCTGGATGCTGCTGGGTACATCACTACAGCTGTACCTACTCTCCCTAATTGCATTCACCAGCAGTCACGCATTCATGGGCAAGATTACAAATTCCACCAATATTTCTTAATACAGACTCTCTTCTTCTTCAGTAGTTGTTTTGTTACCTAGATTCCCATTTACACCTGCTAAGAAGAGGTCCATCCAGTCGAACGTAAACAAAAGTAGAGCTGACTTATTGGTGGGAACTCCAGGGCTGTCTGTATACGTGGAACGAGGGTGGAGGTGGGGGGTGTGATGGTGCCTACACAGATGTGGCACTGTGAGATGTGACGCTGTGGGATTTTGCACTGTGAGATATGGCACTGTGAGATGTGATTCAGTGAGATATAGCACTGTGAGATGTGATGTGGTATCGTGATATATGGCACTGAGATGTTGCACTGTGAGATGTGATATTGTGAGATGTGACACTGTGAGGTGTGACTCTGTGAGATTTGGCACCGTGAGATTTGGCACTCTGAGATTTGGTACGGTACTGTTATGTATGGCACTGTAGGATTGGGTACTGTTACATATGGCACTGTAAGATATGGCTTTGTGAGATGTAATACGGTAAGACTTAATATGAGAAGTGGCACCGTGAGAGCTTCATGTACAGAACCAATCACCCCTGGACCAGCTTTGCTCAATCATCCTTACGACCCCACAACACCTAAAACTATTTTTTTTTTTTACTGAAGATGAACAGACGAAGAAAAAAAAACATAAACAGACTGCAGGTGTCGATTCATGAAAAAAAAAAAATGTAACAGTTAGATCTGAACAGCTGTAGGTTGAAGTCTGGAGGGAAACTAATCTGAGGAGGCGAATTCCAAAGAGAAGCCGTACGGGGAATGAAGGAATTCTAATAGGCAGAAGTTCTACATATAATCAGCCAGAAACTCCATACAACCCCATATCATTAGCTTTGCATGCCATCAGCTTACACATCTATCAACTCCTTACAATCCCACATCACCTTTTTTACAATGCCACCTACATTAACTTACACTATCAACTACACTTGCTAATAATCCCACTACACCAGCAAACTGCACCATCTACGTCAACTTACACAGATCTGCTTGAGGAGCGAGTCAGAGAAGCACAGATAGATCCAGGGGTTGACGCAGGAAGGCAGGGACGGTAGCAGCAGCATGATCACTGATACGGGGTGGTAGTCAACGCCTGAAGAGGGAAGGGGGGACGGGAATAGGGAAGAGAAGGGGGAAGGGAGTGGGGGAGGGGAGTGGGGGAGGGAAGGGGAGAGGGGAACGAGAAAGAGAAATGGAAGGGGAATGGGGGAGAGAAGGGGGAAGGGAGTGGGGGGTGAGAAATGGTGTGTGATGGGGAGAGAATGGGTTTGGGAGGGGGAGATAAGGGGTTTGGGAGGAGAAGAGAAGGGATGTGGCAGGGGGGAAGGTAGAGAAAAGGAGAGAAAAGGGATGATGCAAAGAGTGTGGGACGGAGAATGGGGAGGGGGGAGGGGAGACAGGGGGAGGTAAATCGGGGGATGGAGAGGGAAGAAGAGAAAAACAGAGAAGAGCGAACGATGTAAGTCGAGAGAGGGGAAGAAAGGGACAGAAAGACGTGAGTGGAAGAGAAAGGGAAGGATAAAGGGGAGAGAGGTATGGGAAGGAGAGAAAGAGAAGACGAGGGGAAGGAAGAATGGAGAGAAAAAAGAGCGAAAGAAAGAAAATTAATCAGTGAGAAGAAAGAACGAGGGAGAGTGAAGGAGAGGGAGATGAGAAATAGGTATGAGAGAAGGGTAAAAGAGTGAGAGGGAAGGATTGAATGCAGGAAGTGTGAGAGGGAAGACGAAGGGAGGAAGGGAGGGTAAGGAAAAAGGAAAGAATAAAACATGATTAGTAAAGCAAGGAACTAATTAACTACCTTACTGTACCTTAGTAAATTAAATGCATTAGAGCTGTCTCAGTTACTATATTACCCAGCTAGTAAACTACCTTTGTCAATAAAATGCTTTGTTAGTAGCTCATATTACTGTATTAGCAAATTACCCTTATTAGTAAATCACAATGTTAGCTGATTACCTTATTAATAAATTATCTATGGTAGAAAATAAACTGCTATACTTCTTTCACTTCAACATGGCCCTGATTTTCGTCCTTTTGCAGCTTTTTTTAGGAAGTTTATTGACACTGTAAAATTATGCCACAGCTCAGCATCATTCCCTGTGCACTTCTTCGTGACCAGCATCATATTCTAGTATCAATCTACTGTTTCAACCATGCGTTCAAGATAGAAAAATGGCAATTTTAGGCCAAGGTAATGTAAAGGAATGTAAGTAAATTACACTTCAGTGGCCCATCTTGAGAGCAAATTATCCTTGTTATCAGATTTCCTTGATAGTAATTTAGCCTACATGGTGACTGATCTTGTTTGAAGCTTTTAATGGTTAATAGTATTTTCTTCACACACACACACACACACACACACACACACACACACACACACACACCGAAGCGCCCTGCACCCCTTTCATTAACAAATACTGTAACTTGAAGAATATGACTAAAGGTAATGTATGAAGATTTTTTTTTTTTTGTTACCTGTGAGCTAAGCGAAAATACAGCTGCTATCGGAATCAGTAGTTTTTTTTTTTTTTTTTTTTTTTTTTTTTTAGCACTGTTAAGCTCCGTCAAAGCTAATGAAGCTTGCTGAAAAATAGGCTGTAATAATAGCTGGCTTGAAGGGATATTGTTTCTGCTGTTGTTTCGTTGTAGCCGTTGTTGTTGTTATTGTTCCAGTATCATTTGAATGTGAATATGGAATGCAGCTTAAATTGCCCTTCTCCTGTTGGCCACCAGCCTCCGTTCGGTTATGGGGAAGTTGCTGAGGGGCGTTTGTATATCCCGGCAATGGAGTCATCCGTTTTAATTAATGCTACCGGCGTGAAGGAGTTCCTTTCGGCATCTGAAGGGACGTAATCTCGTTTAATATTTTCTTATGCACTGTTTCAAAAGTGTGTTAAAACGGAGTGAGGTCTTGCTAAACTACTTGACGAAGATCTGTAACCTCTTTCAGTTCCGCTGATGGCCAACTGTAGTTAGGTTAGAGAGTTGATTTGACTAGCAACTAAGAGGATTCATTCGTACCTCATGGCGCTTCGAATTTCATGCTACCACGATTCAGTACTCAAGTCGTGGCAGTGACCCGGTTCCGTCAGGTGAAGACAAACCAACTATAACAGGCAATGCTTAATCAGGCTGGAAGAGTTGGAATCTGGCTTCATTGGACGTCAACAAGGACTATACCCTCTTTCAGTCCAACTTGGCCTAGAATTGCCAGCCGTCTATCTGGAATACGGAGCTGTAACTTGGGATCAGCACCAGAATTTGATGGAAGTCAAGAAAAAGTGCTATGGAAAAGGATGTAGAACTGTAGCACTGTCTCTTTTTGTCACATGGGAAATTACCTGCAAAAGGACAAAAATCTAGGCCAGGTCAAGGTGGAAAAACTATCATGGCCGCGTTACATACCTAGTTTGTTTATGAGGTACCTGCCATCTCTTACCTATTACATAGCATCTGTTCTGTGGAACCTTAAGACTACTTGTTTCAATTTAAGAGAGCGCCCTACTAGCAAAGAGGTTAGGAGAAGCTAAATTTAACCTCTCCAGTTCTAAAAATCTCTCCTAGGGTAAAAAAAAAAAAAAAAAGGAGAAAAAAAAAGAGGAAGAAGAAAGGAGTTGAGAAGAAAAAAAAGAAAATTGTCTGGCAGCAAAGATAGACTGTATAAGACGTCAACAGTTAAAGTGCATTACATCAAAGAAAACTGCTCTTCACGTCACCCGTACCAGCTTACTTCAGCACATCGCACGTCAGTAATTTCTGACTCAGGCTGGGAAATAAATTCGCTTTGTGGTGTCTAAATAACAACCTTGAAGAGTCTTAACTACTTTTTTTTTTTTTTGGTGGGGGGTTGATGTTTTTTTATATGATGATGTATCTTAGGTCGATATCGAAGAGATATAATTCAAAATCATTATCATCATTATCTGGGGGTTATATTCTTTTGTATGTTGTTTGTATCTTAGGTCAATATTAAAGAAATACAAATAGTACCTCAACGTCATCGTCATCATCATCATCCAGACCTCTTTTCTTACCTAAGGGTGTGGTAAGAAGTGAACTTGGGTTAGAAGTCCGTTCCTGAGATGCAGTACTCCACCTATGATAGACAAATAGAAGGCTGATTCTCTGCAACCCTCAAGTACCACCTGCCACTGACATCAATTATCTCTGCTATAATGGGTTAGGGATATCACATTCATATTTGGTGCCATGGAATTAGTGACAGTGTTTTGTTGGGGTGTCTGTGGAGGCACACGGAAGAGCGGTATACAGGGTGAAGTCGCCCTAAGAAAGAGATGGGTGTTCCGCTGTATCAAGGAGCCATACGAGAACCAGGGCACGTGTTCTGGTCGACTGAGGAGGATATGTATCACCTTTTCCCCAGTTATTTATCATGAATATTACACAGTATTGCCTTTTGTGCTGTTTTGATCTTTGTGCTACGGACACAGAGTGCATAAAAACCATATAAAAAAATACTAACGTATAAGAAACACAAACAGGTATGGAAGAGGTGCTGGGAAGTCTCCTTAGCCACGGTCCCTGAACCCTCTCACAGACTGACCTAAGTTGAAGTAGTCGATCGGCTGCCCCTGTGACCTAGCTGCCGCCTGGCCTGGTCTAGCCGGATGACCTGCTGACCCTATTGACCCTGTTACCTGGTATCCATGTTACCTGGGATGAATAACTGACCTCATTAAGTTCAAGACTCTTGGTGGAGCTTCTGGACTGCTAGAGACTTCGACTCCTTACCAGAATAAACTTACTGAATAGACTTGCAGGGCCCTGAGTCAAGAAACTGATGACTGACTTACCGAGCATGACTGAATAAACTTGTGTCTGACTTACTGAGCATGACAGAATAATCTTACAAAAGACTAAATAAACCTGACTAGGACTGACTAACTAATTGACTGACTGACTCCAAAGAACTGACTAAAACTGACTGGCTTACAGACTCTGTCAGACTAACTGACTCACTCACTGACTGAATAATCCAGCTAACTGACTTAATGACAAACTGACTCACTCTCTACTTGACGTAGTTCTAATTCTAACTACCCAACTGAC
Source organism: Coenobita brevimanus (assembly GCF_032717465.1). Lineage (NCBI taxonomy): Eukaryota > Metazoa > Arthropoda > Malacostraca > Decapoda > Coenobitidae > Coenobita > Coenobita brevimanus. The sequence continues at coordinate 9,638,184 of NC_136971.1, read as the reverse complement.
TATAATGGAAGGACTGACAGAAAAATAGACTGATTTATCTCTACTGACCAAATGATTCTGAATGACTGATTGACTCACAACCTAACTAATTAAACAGCTAACTCTGCCTGACTTACTCTCTTACATTCATCATCATCATCATCATCATCCTGCCTCTTTTACCCATCCAAAGGTGAGGTGAAGAAAGGTCCTGAAGACTAGAGCAAAAACACGACAAAGGAAGAACTCTTCAACAAACTAACTACATGTAAGTAGCAGCCAAATACCAGTCTCACTTTTGGTGGTGCCAGAGAAGGCGTAGTAGAGCTGTGTGGCGGAGAAAGGTGCGTGGCAGACGATGAAGAAGAAGGTGATGATGAAGGTGAGTTTAATGGTCTTCATTTTGGCCAAGGAGAGAGGCTGGGGTACGTTGGGGTAGGAATGCACCACCAGAGGCACCCTAGTGATCCGCAGGGAGGTGCTGGGTAGGCTGTAGCTCCCAGACGACAAACCTCCGGAATTCCTCGTCAGTGCCAGCTCCTCTTCCGTGATGCAACACAGGCGCCGTGCGATCATGCTCCCAAGAGGCACGTACCCACGGCGGTATCGGGAGTAACGCCACACTTTGAGCGTGATGCAGGTGTAGCAGTAAACGGTAATCATCATGGGACCGAAGAACGCGGCCATAACGAAGTACACAACGTAGGCTCGAATGCTCCACTTCCCGCCGAAATCCACCCAACAATTATAATGACCCGGGGGACGCTGCTGCAGGGAAAACAAAAACGCCTGTGGGAGCGCTAATATAGCCGAGAGTGTCCAGACAGCTGCCACCATACGCTGCGACGACCACATTGTCCCACCCAGTCTGAAGGACATAGCGCGGTACCGGTCCAGGGCCAGACAGGTGAGAAGGAGCGGGGACAGGTAGAGTGGCATCACCTGCATGAACTTCACACCTTTACACAGCCAATTAGGTCCTCGGAAGTGGTCGGTAAGCTCCCAGGCCAATTGAGACAGCACATTGAATAACCCAACCATCAAGTCCGCGGCGCAAATGTGCAACATAAAATAGTAAGTTCTAGACATGGGCCTCAAAAGCGATGACCTGATTAGAGCCACAAGGACGAGTAAGTTTGACACCAGTATGAAGATAAGGAGTGAAGCCAACACCGCCACCTGAGCATTGGCCAGGGCTGCGTTCTGTGCCCTCCGCCTGTCGCAGTCACTCATATTCCAGCTTGAGAAAGTGGCGTTGTCGCACTCGGCCCACTCTCCCACCTCCTCGTCCTTGACTTGTATAACCTCGTCCTCGGCCATTACCACGTCTTGCCTCGCCTCCGATGTCAGTCTGACTATATGGCCGTCTTACCTGGGCACTAATTATAATGGGCACCTTCCACTTCACACCGTTTACTTTTCACAGGACTTCCCACATCTATACTATGACCGAACTAGCTAGAAAGGTTCTTGGGGTCTGTGTGGTCTGTGCATCAGTGTATAATTATGTAACTCTACTCACACGCACATTCCAGTCTCAGCTCTACTTTTGCCCTTCTGTCTGTTCAGTTTTCGTCCGTTCATTCCTTAACACACTTATTTGCATTCCCACGTGTTCACCTCTTTACCTCTTCATTTTTTTCTTTTTACCTAACTATATATAGTCTTATCTGTTCAACACTCTTGCTGTCTGTTTATTCTTCAATCTCAACTGTTCAGTTCTCATCAGCTTATTTACAGTCCCACGTGTTTAGTTCTCACCTGTGCATTTCTTTGATCTGATTATGTTTATTCTCACCTGCTCACATGTATTAACGCTAATATATTCCCAGTCTCACCTATTCAATTCTCACCAATTCATTTCTAATCTTACATGCTTATTTCTAGCCTCTCTTTTTCATTTCTTACCTGCTTATGGTTTTTTTTTTTTTGTTTTTTTTTGCTACATTATTTCCATTCAAATTTTTTCACGTATGTTCATTATCATTCTCATTAGTTCCTTTGACCTGTCACTTGCTTATTAATTTTCTTTCATCATCAATGTATTCTTATTGTTACGTGTTCAAGTTTTGCTATTTCTTTTCCCTTGGATATTCATTAGGTCACTTTGCCTTATTGACTGTTCGTGCTAAATCATACGTCTTTATTTCTCACTCGTTCCCGTTTTTTAATGTCTTTGCTATTGCTAGTTCATTTCCATATTCGTTTATTGTCTGTTTATTTTCGCTTTTATTTAGTCAGATCTCACCAGTTTCTATCTCCCCTTCCTTAAACAAGATAAAAAACACAAATTCTCGTTTCACTTATCTGCTTGCCATAACTTTATTTATATTGTAGTCTGTTTATTCTCAGTATAATTTGTTCAGCTTATTTCTAATCCATACCTGCTTAATTTTCACCTGTTATTTCCATGCTCGTTTTTCACCACTTAATTCCATCCTTCCATGTTCAGTTTTCGTGAATTCCTTTTTATTCTCACCTGCCCACTTCTCACAGGTGTATTTCCATTGTCACTTGTTCATTTCGCACCAGTTCAATTCCAGTCTCATTTGTTCACTGTTCACCACGTTAGTCCTGTCCTTACCTATTCAGTTATTTTTTTTCTTCATCATGTTCACTTCTATTTCCACCTCTTCATCTCACCTCCACACTGCTCATGCCACCACCTACACACCTGTTCTGTTCTCTCTCTCTCTCTCTCTCTCTCTCTCTCTCTCTCTCTCTCTATTCCTTTAGTTCGCTTCCCGTTCTCTTTGTTCTCTTAGTTTTCCCCTGTTCTCACCTGTATAATATAGTTTTCTCTCAGTTCTCTCTCTCTATCTTCTCTTTCAATTTTCACTTGTTCCCATTTGCATAACGAGGGTCAAATCTCTCTCTCTCTCTCTCTCTCTCTCTCTCTCTCTCTCTCTCTCTCTATCTATCTATCTATCTATCTATCTATCTATCTATCTATCTATCTATCTATCTATCTATCTATCTCTATCTCTCTATCTACATGACACAACTCGCTCCTGTCCACTACCCATTCCAGGTGTCCCCAGTCCTTCCCAGTCCTAACACTTCCTAGCTTCTGCCATCACTGAAATAGGCCTAGAATCATGCCTGTCAACTGCACAAGGTTCATTCGATCTTATTTTATTTTTGTAGGCTGAGTGTTTGCTCTCAGTACATAAACATCACACAAACACGAGGCTAAGTTTGTGCAGTTCTCGGGGCGACGTTTACCGTTTATGAGAACCATTTTCTTCCTTTCGTTATATTTTGAATATAAAGAGAGGGCAGCGATTGGGAATCCGCAAACGTATTCTCTCCCAAAAAAGGATGATCAGCAGGAAGCAATAATCAAAATCCATTCATTTCGAGAAGCGTGGGCACACTGCGTTTAAAAGACTGGAAGGCAAAAGTTAAAGGAAAGACTCATGCAGGACGAGATTCCAGAGCTAACCAGTCAATAAACGACTAAGAAGACCCGTTAACTCTTGCACATCGCCTATCTCCTTGACATCACCTATAAGATAAGATTAAGTTCCCTCCACAACACTAATCTTAGACTTAAACTTTTCCATTGGTCATCTTGTGCCTGATCTCATCCTTTCACCAATAGATTGCCTTCGACTCACCACCACACTGCTATAGCCCTCTCTTACGCTCTCATAACTTTGGCTGTCTTTCACCTTCGCTCGTACCTCATCAGCTGCACCAAGATATTCACTGCCAGTCTGTCTCACAATCTCTCTTAGGGTCTCATGATTCGCCAGCTTTCGCCTTAATTCCTCCTCTCTCAGCACTAGCCTAGACGAAGATAAAGTCTGCCTCATCACTTCTTTACGCTTTCATATCGTTGTTCATAACCCTGTCAAGAAACGATTCAACTATTTTCACAACTTCCTTAGACTTTCTTTACTTTAATCTTACAATTATTCATCCACCAATTTCAGTCCTTATAGTTTGTTTAAGAGTTGCTGTCATTGGTCTATCTTTCGTCCTTCTCACAGTCGTTCATCCCCGCCAGTCCTACACGATAAAAATTCAGTCCTCTCCTCTTTACAGCTTTAATCTCACACCATTAACACCCTTAAGTCAGTCCTTCTTACAACTTATTTAAGCTTTGGTCTGTTTGGTCTTCCCGCCGCCCTATCCACACTCGGTCTTCCCAGCCACCCGGTCTCCACGTGACTGGCGTGAAAGGAGGCAGCCAGAGCGCGGGAGAGGGGAATGTTCACTCTCTCGCACTGTGCCAGAGAGTGAGGGCAGGTAGGGAAAGAGAGAGAGAGAGAGAGAGAGAGAGAGAGAGAGGGAGGGAGGGAGGGAGGGAGGGGGGGGAACAGAAAGGGATAAATGACAGCTTGGATGAAAACTCTGGGAGGTGGTCGGGGGAATGAAGGAGGGAATGGGGTGGAGGGGGTAGGGAAGAGGAGGGGGAAAGGGTAGGGGAAGAAGAGGAGACGAAAATGAAGGGGACAACGAAGGGTAATGGACTGGGGAAGGGAAAGGTAGAAAAGCGGGGAGGATAGACGATGCAGGAGGGGAAAGAAGCAGAGGAGAGGAGAGAAAGAGAGAGAAAAAAGGAGAGATGAGGCAAGGAAGTGATGGAAGGAAGAGAGAGGTACACACACACACACAGGATTACACACAGGAAAGCAAACAGCAACAGACCTTATGGTCCTTTCGAGGCTGCTTGTTACAGAGAAAACTATGACTACTAGATCTAACTCTACATGTTGAAGGATAAGGATAGGAAAGCAAGAAGGCTCCCCCCACCACCAAACCCTCCAGGAAAAAGTGAGAAAAACCACCATGCAGCATGGAAAAACTGACATGGAAATTTTATAGGAAACACTGGAAAGGAAAAGTCACATTCTATAATACTTTATCTATAAGCAACCCGATAGAGTAACCTGAAAGAGAAAGTAAACAAATAAAATACTAGTTACGGCATGACATTATAAACCGGTTACATTGAGTTAATGGGACGTCTGTGGACATAACGTGGAAGCTACACACTGCACAGTGTGGATGTTTAGGGGTGGTGCAGCAGCCTTGCCTGGCGCTTTTAAGGTAGGCAGCAGTCAATCAGGCAATAGCATCGTTTGCTCCACTGAGACAAGGAACTCTCCCATGTGGGACAAGTACACAAGTTTCATCCTGAAGCAGTGACCCCTGGTACATTAAAAAAATCCCGATGGTGGTCACTTGACTAACAGGGACCCTCAGTGATCCACAGCCCATCACAGGTCGAAAGTAAGAGTAGTGACCGTTAACTCAGGGTTATCTGTGCAGCTCCTAATCTGTGCTTATATTGCTTTCTTTGCGCTGGGGAGACTGAAAAGTATATAGGACGGGTGTCTTAGATAAAAGGGGACTGCACAGTGCACAGTGTGGATGTGCAATGAACAGAGTGGATGTTTAGGGGTGGTGCGGAAACCTTCCCTGGCGCTTTTTAGGTAGGCAGCAGTCAATCAGGCAATAGCTCCGTTCACTCCACTGAGACAAGGAACTCTCCCATATGGGACAAGTACACAAGTTTCATCCTGAAGCAGTGACCCCTGGTACATTAAAAAAATCCCGATGGTGGTCACTTGACTAACAGGGACCCTCAGTGATCCACAGCCCATCACAGGTCGAAAGTAAGAGTAGTGACCGTTAACTCAGGGTTATCTGTGCAGATCCTAAGCTGTGCTTATATTGCTTTGTTTGCACCGAATAAATTGAAAATGTATAATATCGTGACGCAACACTATGTACGGGTACATTGTTTACGGGGTGTCTTGTAGACTAAGGGGGCATGAACTTACATGTACCGTAGCTATAAAAGCAAGTTATTCGGACAGAAAAAGAGTCAGCTGAGGATTTTCGTGCAAATACTTGTCTAATTTGTTTTTGAATGTCTCAATTGAGATACTGTTCACGGTATCTGAGGGTAATCTGTTCCAGATATTTACAACTCTGTTAAAGAAGAAGTATTTTGCTTCGTGGGATTGGAATCGTTTTCCCATGATTTTGCAGCCATTACTTCTGGTTTGACTCGACCGGTCTATAACAAAATATTTATTCATGTCTAAGTTGTCATATCCCTTCATGATTTTGAAAACTTCAATAAGGTCCCCTCTTAACCTGCGCTTCGTTAGGCTAAATAATTTAAGTTCTTCAAGGCGTTCCTCATATGGTTTGTTTCTAAGTCGTGGTACCATTTTTGTGATTCTTCGCTGAATTTTCTCTAATTTTTCAATGTCCTTTCTGTAGTACGGAGACCAGAATTGCACACAATACTCAAGATGGGGGCGCACTAGCGAGTTGTACAAGGCAAGTATGACTTTTTCCGATTTAAACTCGAAAGTTCTTCCAATAAAACCCACTAGTTTGTTTGCAATTTTAACCGCATCGGTACACTGCTTGCTTGGTTTTAGGTCATTTGATATTATCACACCAAGATCCTTTTCACTGTCTGTACTTGATAACTGAATATTGTTCATTTTGTAATTTGCATGGACATTGTTACTTCCAATATGAAGTACTTTACATTTTTCTGTGTTGAATTTCATTTGCCATTTTTCTGCCCAGCTTGCTAAAGTATTAAGGTCATTTTGTAACTGCTGCCACTGTAATTTTGAAGTGACTTTACTGGTTATTTTAGTATCATCTGCAAATTTGGATACTTTACAATTTAGACCCTCATCAATGTCATTTATATAGATAATAAAAAGTATCGGTCCAAGTACTGACCCTTGGGGAACGCCGCTGATCACATTACGCCATTTGGATTCCTTTCCGTTTATCACAACTCGCTGTTTTCGGTCTGACAGGCAGTCTTGTAACCATTTTAGCGTCTTTCCTTTTATTCCATGTGCTTCTATTTTTCTCATGAGACGCTTGTGAGGGACAGTGTCAAATGCTTTCTGAAAGTCGAGGTAAATTATATCTACTGCTCTTGAGTCATCGTATGATTTGTAAACATCATGGAAGAAGTCCAGTAAGTTAGTTAAGCATGAACGACGATGTCTGAATCCATGTTGCGAGTCTTTAATTATATTATTTTCTTCTAGATAATTAACTATTTTATCTCTTATGATTTTTTCCATTAACTTGCACACTACTGATGTTAAGCTGATTGGTCTGTAATTTCCTGGGTGCGACTCATTTCCTTTTTGAAAATTGGTGTTACATTTGCTAGTTTCCATTCACGTGGAACTTTCCCAGTACTTAATGATTTATTGAATAAGACAGAGAGTGGCAGCAGTAACTCATGTTTTGCTTCTTTGAGAATTCTCGGTGATATTTTATCGGGGCCAGGGGTTTTGTTTATGTCCGTACTATTTATGGCTGAAAGGATATCGTTATTATGGATAGCATAGTTACTAAGGACTGTGCTATTTGCTTGGTTTGTGGGTAACAGTAGGTTTCTGGTGGTGTTTTCTACTGTAAAAACAGACGCAAAGTAATCGTTAAGAATGTTTGCCATTTCGACCTCATTTTCAGTGTGTCTGCCATTGTTTGTTTCTAGAGGACCTATTGATGTAGTCATAACCTTTTTCTTTCTAATGTAACTGTAAAATTCTTTAGGATTTGATTTGCACGTATTAGCAATGTGGATCTCCAGTGCTCTTTTGCTTTGTTTAATAAGTCTTTTCGATATGCGGCGTAGATTATCGTACTGTAATTTATCATCATTATTTTGTGTAGCTTTATATTTATGGTATGCCTGTTTTTTGGCTATTAAGTTACTTTTTATTTCACTGGACCACCACTTTGGTTTACTATTTCCAGCTGGACGTCTGTTACGTAGTGGCACACATGACTTTACCACTTCATTAAATTTTTCAGTGAATATTTCCCATGCTTGGTTTATGTCATCGGTTTCAGACATTTGATTCCAATCTGCAGTTGCAAGTAGCGCTCTGAGCCTGTTGAAATTAGCTCTACGATAATCTGGGACCTTTTCTTTGCTCTCCGTTTCTTTTACTTTTTCAGTAGTAATATTAAACTGTATAGTTCGATGATCACTGGAACTAAACTCAGGTCCTATTTCAACGTTGTTGACTAGGTTATCATTTGTAGTCAAGATGATGTCTAGGATATTGTTTCCTCTCGTTGGGTATTCTACGTGTTGGGAAAGGGCGCTTTCCTGAAGATTCGTATAAAGCTCTTGTCCTGAGTGTGCTGTCAGTGGTTCACCCCACTTTGTTACCGGTAGATTAAAGTCTCCAAAAATTACGCTATCCTCTTGACAACAAATTTCCGCAATTTGATCATAAAGTTTTTCATCTGTCTCAGTTGACTGTGCTGGCGGACGATAGATGAGACATATATTTATTTTGTGTGAATTAATACTTAGCTGAACATAACTGGCATCTATGTTGGTAATACTGGGTTTGGATAGCACAAGGGGATGGAGACTAGTTTTCACATATAGTAAAACACCGCCACCAGCTCGATGTGGTCGCTCACAGCTGAAAATATTGTACCCTGTTAGTGAGTATTCCGCTAGAAAGTCACGGTCAGATGTGTTAATCCAGGACTCTGTGATGCCAATGATGTCATAATTTTCTAGGTAAATTAGAGATTCTAAATCCTCAAACTTGTTACGTAGACTACGTGCGTTAGCATAGCAGACTCTAATTCCGTTCCGAACAGTTGGTGATCTGACTTTGTGGGTATTTACGTTAAGGTTACTGTTCCTGGACGTGCCGCGTTTTTTGATCTGAAGAGGGCAACTTTATCGTGTAGAAGTCTACCTAGCCGTGCCGCTCCTACTGAGTTCAAATGGAGACCATCTTTCTGGAATAGAGTATGTTGCTCATAAAACTGGTCCCACAGATTGACAAAGTCGACTCCCTCTTGCGTGCAGAGAGATTTCAGCCGGTTATTTGTGCTGAAGGCCTTATCATAGAAACTATTTTCTGCCTTGATCCTTGGGAGTATACCAGATATTATCACATTAGTGGACTTAGTTTTGAATCGTTTGATCATTTCATGATACTTTGCTAGCAATTCCTCTGATCTACTGCACTTCAGATCATTTGTACCAACATGGATAACGTATAGAGTTTGATCATTTGCGTCTTTTGTGACCTCATCGCAGGCTTCTGTGATATCACTTAGTCCACCTCCTGGAAAACAGTACCTCTTTCTGCTGATGGGGGCACGTCCACAAAATTCCTCCAGCTGACTGCGTACAATAGAGTCCCCAATAAACCTTGTTTCTTCTGTCTCATTTACCGCTTCGGCAAGGATCTGGTAGTGATTATACGTAGTTATGGGAAGATGCTTCCTCGAATCTTTTCCGGGTTTTGCGCCATTTCTTACCATAGTAAAGGGGACTTTGCTTGGCGAGGAACGTACTGAATCGCTGGGTGAGGAAGATACTGATACACTATTATTTGTGACTGCCTGATGGGCGGGGGCTTGTACGAGCTCAGTTTGTACGCTTCTTCCTTCTCGAGTGCTGTTGCTGACTCCTACATTTGCCACTACAAACTCTTTCAGTGTCTCAAACTCTGCCTTGAGTTCCCTGTAATTTCTCTGCGATTCAGCTAAACCATTTTCTAGATCTTTTCTCAAGATGCATAGTTTGCACACAGGCGTTGAAAGGTAATTTGAAAAATACTGAGCCGCAAAGCGACCAGTACACTCCTGGCAGGCCTTTAGGGTAGATGGCATTTTGAAGCAATATTTCCACAATCCCACACAAATAAAAAATAGTATACAACTGGTTAATGGATGTTGTTACAAATGGTCAATTTACTCTATATATGAGATATTGAATTTCTAGGGAGATTCACTTACTTTTTATATATTATCTTCCTTTACCAGTATAAAAAGAATAGAAAATCTACCTGCTATGGCACAATCCAACCTACATGGATTCTTTTACCAGTGTAAAAGGAACAGAAAATCTGCTTGCTATGGTACAACCTACCTTAACATGAACTGTAAAATGAAAAGGGAATCTACTTGCTAGGGTATGATCTAGCTTACCATGAATTGTGGAAATACACCATACACTGATTCACTGGAGAAAAAGGAAAAACAAAAACAAAAACAAAATAACAATGGAATGTTGGGGAAAAAATCAAAATAAAAACCTAGCTTCTCTCAGTGAACAACTGAAAATAAAAATAATATACAACTGGTTAAGAGATGTTGTTAAAAATGGACAATTTACTCTATAAATGAAAAATTGAATTTCTAGGGAGATTCACTTACTTTTTGTATACTATCTTCCTTTAACAGTATAAAAAGAATAGAAAATCCACCTGCTGTAGCACAAGCCAACCTACAAGAATTCCTTTACCAGTGTAAAAAGAGTAGAAAATCTGCTTCCTATGGTACAACCTAACTTACCATGAACTGTGTAAAATGTAAAGAAAATCTACTTGCTATGGTATGATCTAGCTTACCATGTATTGTGGAAGTACACCATAAACTGATTCACTGGGAGAAAAAGGAAAAAAGAAAATAACAATGGAATGTTGGGGAGGAGGAGGAGGAGGAAGAGATGGAGGAGGAGAAGGAGGAGGAGGAGGAAGAGGAGGAGGAGATGAAGGAAGAGGAGGGGGAAGAGGAGAAGAAGGAGAAGGTTGGGATTCGTCTGTGGAGTATGAAAGTATTCCAGGTCGATCACCTCGGGGTCTTTTGGCTTCAGTTAGCAGGGACTGGACACCGGTGCCACACAACATCCAACAGTGTGTGTGTGTGTGTGTGTGTGTGTGTGTGTGTGAGAGAGAGAGAGAGAGAGAGAGATGATATAGTTGAGAATATATTAAAAGTGCATGGTACTGTACATAGTATAAATCTACCTTTCTATCTATCGACGTATTTGTCTATCTACATATGTAAGTGTCAGTCTTTCTATCCATCTATTTATTTATCTACCTATCTCACTTAAACTCGCCTACACACAGCCCCTGGCAAATTCAATTAACATCAAACCCGGGCATGTTTAACCAACCTCGCCAACAGCCAACTTAATTATGTTCATCAGGGTCCGAAAGTTTGCCCGCTGTTATTATTATTATTATTTATTTATTTATTTTTTTTTTCATCTACAACTTACCCTCCCCACCAGCAGCTGTTTACCGGGAACTTTGATGGTGAAAGTGTTTTTTAGGTTGTTGGAGCTTCTCTTGGAACTGCCACGTCCTTCTGTCCCTCACTAAGGATTTATAGACGCGAGGTACTACACGCCAGTAGACTTTATAGAAGCCCCATATTACTGCCCTGATGGTCCTGTATCAAGCTAGTATTTATGGATTTATATGTTTAGGGGATTTTCTGTTACCTTTTCCTAAGCGGGTTATTTTCCGCACAAAGCACTCATATTCTCCTGTACGTTGTATTTCCCGTATCGCCATAATTTCCATCACTATCACAGACGCACCACAGCCAGATATAAACTGCTAAGGAAGAAGTGTTGGGGGTCCTTCTTGAGTCATTCTCCAGGGGACGTGGGATGTTTAGTATTACCTCTATTGCCTCGAGTCATTTTGTATATTACACCTTAACCTCCACTCGCAAGCTACTTATATCGTTGAAAATATCGACGTTTCCTAACAACAACACACATGAGGATATTGAGGTGTACCATGAAGAACAGACCTCTATGGGAGAAATGTTACGAAATCTCCCAAGCCTACAACCCCTCTGAGTACGGTGAAGCTTTTTTTTATTCATTCTTGCTTCCTCCATACGATTTCATTAAGCTAGAGAGACTTTCTGGACTGGATGGGTTGGATATAGCCTTCATCAATCCCTTCAAAGATAAAAGTCTTCCAAAAGCTGACTGAAATCGTCTGCTGGTGGCTGGAATGGAGGGAATAATACGGCACCGGATTGAGGGAATTTAGCCTTTAAACCAGTGACATCTTACTCATCCTTTCGGCCCGGGAACGTATCCTTGATTTTCATTCTTGCTACCCCGATGATTTTATTCAGCTTAGGAGATATTTTCAGAACTAGAGAGGTGTTAGATATAGGTTCAAATACGCTGCACGATTACGGATTACTCGAAGCTGAATACAATCATCTGAAGGCAGGAGAAATTTAATAATATATGATAAATGAAAATATATAAACAAACTAATGTAATATTAGATAATAGAAATATATAAACAGAAATATACAAAAAACAAGTCACCAAGGCTAATGTACTGTAACTCCACACCATCAGACACCACAAAGAAACCCCTACATAAATGTGTTACTGAAATGCTGCCTTTTAGATACTTTTTGCCATAAAATCCATTGTAATCTACAGGAAAATTGGCCCACTTTTGATCCAAATATATTTACAAAGCTGATTTCTAGTTTCCCTAATTTACAGTACCAGTGGTGCTAGAGAGGAACACCTTTACGTGGTGGCACTGATACAACCGAGCTCTTCTGCCCGGTTATACAAACATCTCTTATCTTACCCACTGTCCCCCAGAAGGTGAATAGTGAACTACTGGAGAAGGGCAACTTCAGTCTGGAGTCCACCGGGTTCACAGTTCAGATGAACCTAGGGATACAACCACATCCATTACCACCCCAATACCAGCTGTATGGCAAATGTGGTATTCTGGAGCACTTCGCCGACACATAACAAGGAACTAGGTTAGTTTATACGGTGGTACCGGTATTTAAAAACCCATTTACTTCAACCTGACGAAGATCCCAAACCCCTTCCATTTCAGTCTGACGGCCATGTACAGGAGGACTGGAGTACTGATTTGTATGGTATCCCAGGAGACCCATGCCTGCGTCAAACCAATCTCTAATTGAATTTCTCACAACAACGGCTCAGCGGTCCAGTTCCTTCAAGTGAAAGTTAATCATAATGGTGTGGTAGGTGAGTGTGAGGGATGATGAAAATGAAGGAGGTAGAAGTATAGGCATATTTTTTATAAGTACTTTTCCTCCCTGTCATCTCCAGACTAATTTATACTCAGCTTAGATGAGGCTTTGATGTGGTGGGATAGTAAATAGCCTTTACGTAAGGGATGAAGGATGCTGGGTGTCTAGAGGTGCAAAAGACGTGTAAATAATATTTTCGACCTATTTTCTCCATATATTTTTTATTCAGCTTTAGAGAGACTTCTTGATATTAGGGTTCTATATACTGTAATTAGGCTTCCCGGATGGAATGGTACAAGTTGAGAAGATAAAAGCACAGACGACTTTTTCTGTAAATACTTTTTCGCCTTGTCATCTCCAGAGTGCTTTTTGTTCAGCTTACGAGAGATTTTTAAATCTGTAAATAGCCTTCGGTAACCACTGGAGCGACTGAAGCGACCGATATCCTGCAGTTCAGTGGGTTCACGACCAGTTGAGTCTGTTCTTGAAACTACAACAACATTTTCCACTTTTTTAAAGAGGAAGGGCATGAGGAAGAAGAAAGGATGCATTGGAGTGAAGAAGAAAAGTGTGTGTGTGTGTGTGTGTGTGTGTGTGTGTGTGTGTGTGTGTGTGTGTGTGTGTGTGTGTGTGTGTGTGTGTGTGTGTGTGTGTGTGTGTGTGTGTGTGTGTGTGTGTGTGTGTGTGTGTGTGTGTGTGTGTTTTCTTAGTGAGGAAGCGGAAAAGTGTAGGGAGAAAGAAGAAAAGGTGTTGGAAAGAAAATGACGAAGCAGGTGCGCATACGAAGGAAGAGGGGAGTGAACAATAGAGGTAATATGGGTAAGGAGGAGGAGGAGGAGGAAGAGGGGGTGAACAAGAGAGGGTATACGAGGAAAAGGAGGAGAAGTGAGAGTGGAAGGAATCACTGGAAATGTTTGCACGCTAAAGTTGGAGCAGACTTCAGCCCAAAACTGCTTTTTCTTTTCGTTCTCTCTCTCTCTCTCTCTCTCTCTCTCTCTCTCTCTCTCTCTCTCTCTCTCTCTCTCTCTCTCTCTCTCTCTCTCTCTCTCTCTCTCTCTCTCTCTCTCTTCCATCGTTGTTATGGGTATATCTCAATTTTACCGGCAAAACGTACATTCATTGTGATGTCTGTTCTGAATCTAACTTTACAGGTCTGGTTGGTAAGTCGCAGCGAAGTACGGGGTGGAACATATTATATAACGCTCCACTTCCACTCCGGCTGGCAATATCTCCTGTGTTGTGGGAACGGTTCAGTCAGGGTTATCAGGATCTACTCAGCATCATTTATTCATTTCCTACTCCCACTGCCACAACCACGACCACACTAACCGACTGTCCTGCTCCCACTGCCACAACCACGCACACACTAGTCGACTGAGCTGTTCCCGCATTTTTCGATACTGTCACGAGAGTTTATGGTTTTACGTACCCTGACTATCCCTCCTTCGGTACACACTCTACTCAGCATCCGTGTTTCCGCCAAGTATCAGACTGTTCTTCCCTTTGCTGGTTTCAGAAATAATAATATCGCTGAAAAAAAAATGGAAATATATATAAAAGTACGTCAAAGTGGTTCAGTAGCCTGGCCACTCTTTTGATGGTATATTTTCAAGTGATTTTCAAACCGGGTCTCGACTTTGAACTTGCGCATTTGTAAAGCGCCTGGAGAAAGATTAAGAGGTGTGGAAGACGAAGAAGAAGAAGAACAGGAGCAACAGCAACAACAATAATAACAACAACAACAAGAGAAAGAGGTAAACGAAAGAAGAGGGTGAATGACGGGAGGAAGAAAAGAAATGAGTGAATGGAACGAAGCTGAGGGAAGAAAACTGAAGAAAAGAGATGAATGTGAGAAAGAGAAAGCGGAAGAGTGGGCGAGAAGAAGAAAGAGGTGAATGGAAGGGAGGAAGAAAGGGGCTGAGAGCGAGGGAGGAGAGGGGAGAGTGGGATGAGGGGAAAAAATAAATACGGACGAAATGCTATTCACTTATTTCCTCTACGCCACATCCATTGTCCGACCTACCCTCCTTCCAGGAATGCCAAACACAGGATCGTATTTTTTCGCAGCACATCTTCCTCAGCGATTTATTTTGCTCATTGTCTCGTATGTTTTTGTTACTGCTTTAATATCGACAGTTTTTGCATCAGTGACATACTAGAGGCCATCAAGGTGGGAGTGGCAAAATAAATTGCTAAGGATAAGGTATTACGAATCCCCCGGAACACTTAGAATGCGACACAGAGTTCTTGGCCCGTATCCTCACCGGTCAGTGCCATGGATACGGTGAAGTTTGTTACTATAGTTGGTTTGTTTTCACATGACGGAACTGTACCACTCCCAAAACTTGAAGACTAGGTTGTGGTTGCAAGAAATTTGAAGAGCATTATCTGTGAGGTAGGAATGAGTCTCCTTGGTTACTAGTCAAATCAGCCTTCATACTAAGAGATGGTTGCATCATTTGAAGAGCACTAGCTGTGAGGTAGAAATGAGTATCCTTGGGTACTAGCCAAATCAGCCCTCCATACTAAGTGGTGATTGCATGAAATTTGCCGATCCTTTGTTATGAGGTAGGAATGAGTCTCGTTAGTTACTAGTCAAATTAACCCTTCAATCTAACTATACTTGGCCATTAACTGAGCCGAGAAAGGTTGAGGATTTTTGTCGGACTTAAATTTGCTACAGTTCATTCTTGCTACTTCTGATCGATTTTATGTAACTTGGGAAGGATGTCTAGCAATGAAGAGGTTAATGCACACCATCCCTCCCAGTTTGAAAAGTCTCTCCCAGGCTGAGAAAAACTGTATGACTGAAACTAAAATTCATTCATTGTAATAAGGTTGAGATTCTTGACATTTTGCTGCCTAGTTCCTGTAAGTCAGTGGTAGAATAAGGCAATGCTGCGACCCCTCATCCTTTCCACAGCACTACTTTGTGACTATGCTTCGTTCAGTTTAATTTGCCCTAAAACTGTCATCCCTCCACCTTAAATGCTGAGCTGTAACAAGAAATGAAAGCTAGAATATCGTGCTTGTTACGAAGGAGCGCTATGGAAAGGATGCAGAGCCGTACTATTGTATTTTTCTGTCATTGAGCTACGTGAAATAAGCTGCAAAAGGACGATAATTTGGGTCAGGTCAAAGTGAATGAACTATAGCATCATATTCTAGTGCTAAAAATTTATTATGTTTCAGACTTCAAGATAGAGAGATGGCAACTTCTCACTGGACAAAGATATTCCCCTGACACCTCTTCCCTACCGGTATATTTCTGCTCATGACAAGTTAAAGTAAGGTTCCTTAATTCCAGTTCTTAAATTCCTGTGATTCTTCAACTTCTGCTGTTTGATGAGGGAGTCTCAGTTTTATAGGTCGACCACCTAGAGGGAACTATAAGGTCTGTGTGGTCTATAAGTCTATATAACTCTCTCTCTCTCTCTCTCTCTCTCTCTCTCTCTCTCTCTCTCTCTCTCTCTCTCTCTCTCTCTCTCTCTCTCTCTCTCTCTCCTCAGTTACAACAACCAATTATACGTACAAACTTAGACTCAAGTGGGTGGCGACTTAACTGACCATGAAAACGATAAACCATTCCTACCAAACTGAACTCCATTGGATGTGGCATATTTGTCCTATCTTTTCATATGTGTGTGTGTCTGTGTAACGGGGAACACGTTTGCAAAATGCGAGACAAGAGGAAAACCTCATATGCTCCTTCCAGATGAGTGATTTCCGGTGCTCTCAATCTTGACTTGTGTCCTTCCAACAAGAGCTCAAGTTTCACCTCCCAGTGCTAAAGTGGGGATGACACTGCTATCATGTGGCGACTCTTTTACATCCATGTTCACATCCCCTCTACCTTACCAGTGCTCTGAGTGGAGTAACGACCTTTCTTCCCTGCTGTCCTCTCTCATGTACTTCAACCTCTAACCTATCGTCCTTATCACACTAAATATTTGTAGTCGTTTACCTCTACCGTCTACTGACCATTCAGTCTCACTGTGCGCTCCTTCACTTTCCTCTCAAAGACCATAACTTTACTCATTGCTATACAGTATGAACATTTAGATTTTGTTTCTTACATACACTTCCTAACTCCGTCGCCAAGCTTTGTCATTCCCATTCATCTTCACGTATTGATGTAATACTGTCAGCAAAAAACAGCACAGGCAATTTCCAAACTCTTCATCCTCTCACTTAGGTCACACCAACATCCAGTTACACACACACACACACACACACACACACACACACACACACACACACACACACACACACACACACGTGGCAATTAACGGAACATGGTGAAAACAGGACGACATGGTCAGGCAAAGTTATAATCCTGCAAGGCAGATTGCGAGGGTATGAAGGACGGACACAGAAATATATATATATATATATATATATATATATATATATATATATTCTTAGAGACAGACAGACAGACGGATAAAAAAACAGATCAAGCAGGTAGAAAAGCACACACACACACACACACACACACACACACACACACACACACACACACACACACACACACAAAGATATAGGCAGGAGGCAGCAGGTAACCAGAGACGGACGGAAAACAGAAATGCACATAAAACCCTTTTTTTGTTAGTAGCAGGGGTTGTAGTTGTGTAGTGCTTGTGGTTGTAGTATGTGTGGTGGTGGTGGTGGTGGTGGTGGTGTTTGTAGTGCTGGTGGTGATGTGTGGTAGTGCTGGTAGGCTGATGGTGTGTGGTAGTGCTGGTAGATTGAGGTGTGTGGTAGTGACAGTAATGGTGTGTGGTAGTGGTAATAATGGAGTGTGAAAGTAATGCGTAGCAATGGTAGTAAAGATATGTGGTACATGTGTGGTATTGATAGCAATGGTATGTGGTAATGCCAGTTAAAGAACGTGGTAGGTGTGTGGTAGAGGTAGTAATGTGGGTGCTAGTCGTGGCAGTGATGTGTGTTAATGGTAGTAAAGGAGTGTGTGGCAGTGGCAGTAATGAATGATAGTAGTGTTGATGGTGATGTGCCGTGGCAGGGGAGGGCAGTTCACCAGAGGCCACCACTAACGACCAAGCAGAGCAACAGAACAGACAGGCAAACAACTCCATTCATACACGCAAAGTAAGAGGACTCCGGGAAACAGGCTCAGGTGCTGGAAGCGTATACTCGTGGGTGTAGGAGGCTGTGGGTGTATACTGGTGGACTTTGAAGAATATGTGGTGTATACTTACAAGCTTGTGGGCCGTAAGTGTATACTGTTGGGCTTATGAGGTTGTGGGTGTATACTGGTGGGCTTATGAGGCTGTGGGTGTATACTGGTGGACTTAGGAGGCTGTCCCTCAACCTTCCCCCCACGTTAGTCAAAACTAGATCAAAATCCCCCGAGCTGACACTGCCCTGGATCTATGATCTATGACCCTATTCGTCGAAAATTCAGTCACCTGTTCCCTTGATGGTCCTCACTCATTATGCCTAATATGATGCAGTTCCATTCTATAGCTCTTCCACAATCCCTCACGCAGACAAAATGGCAGACAGGAAGACATACAAACCGAACCAAACAACTGACACCCTCGAGATTCGGCAGCGGATTTAGGTCTCATTCATTCACTTCTTACTATTCACAAATTCACTTCCTCACACGGCTCAAACATATATTATGCATTATATATACCAGATTACTTTATATCTGAAGTGCTCAGAGCGCACATCAACGTCATTTTTAGTATGAATGCCGACTTGTAACCTTGGCCTTCGATGAGTCTCTATCGAAATGGAAAAAAATGGAGCCATTTCTTTCCAAACTCACATACAATATATCTGCCAGTTAGTATTCAAATCAAATCAAAAGCTCATAAGATTATTGCTACGGTTCCATACATACGCACATACAAAGATAGACAATAGACAAATAGACAGATTGACAGATAGAAAGATAGATAGATATGCATACATTGAGGCGGACTCAATCATAATAGCCTCAGTTTAAAATCCATCCACCTCCCGCCTGATTAATTCTGTGGACTGAACGCGTAACCCATCCGTCTTCAACAGTTTTCCGCGCCGCAATGTAATACGTCAAAAAATCATTAATATTATTTAACAAAAGCTCAAATGCAATGAAGTGCACCTTTTGTAAGATGTTTATGAAGGACAGGCATATGCGTTAGGGATGCTTTCATTTCTGTTAGATTTTTTCGTATTTAACAAAATGTGGCCATCGATTGGTATAAATCATTCAGGGAGTACATACCTCTCCAAGTGCCCGTAAAATGTAATGATTCACTGCTGCAATTCCTTTTTCCTACCAATGAATACTTCTGCGGTCTCACGTAGTCAGTTAAATTCCATGGCCTTAGTCTGCCTTGCTATACAGTTTCAGAGAGGGCATACCTCTCCCAACGCCAGCGTTATGATATTTTCCCGCACCCGGATCCAGATTCACCTCAAAATCTAATAACCTCTTCCTGGACTTACTGCTTATTTCACTGAAACTCGATAACAGCTTTTTTGAGATATCTTGTAGACAAAACAGATAAACAGACAGACAGGGAGTTACATAACCTCCACTCACAATATTTATCTTGTATACAGGCGCCAGCAGTCTGTCAGTCTATCGCGCCAGTCTGAGTGATGGTGCCGTCTTCTTCACATCGTTTTGAATTCCCAGGTGGCAGCTGAAAGATTTTTTGATCAAACAGCAACGTTTATAAAAAAGACTTCATAAGAGTGGGGAAAATAGGAGGAAGACAGAGGAGGGGAAGTGGGCTAGGGGTGAAGAGAATGGGGGAAGGAAAAGGAGGATGAGCTTAAGGGGAAAGAGAAAGAGGAAGGGAAAGTGGAGGGGGAATTGAAGGGGACGGAGAGAGAAGGAGGAAGAGACGAAAAGGGGAAGTGGATGAGGAGCGGGAGGAGAAGGGGAAAGGAGTGAAGATGGGAAAGGAGGTGAGGGGAAGAGGGATCGATGAGGATGAGGCGATAGGAAAGGCTTATCTGTATCTCCACCAAGCTTACTGCAAGACCCAACCTTCAGTTTAATGGAAGAGTGATAGGATTTCACTCCCTTGCTGGCGAAGTTCGAGTCAGGAGGGGGTGTCTATTGGGACAGATTCATGTGGAAGATGAAGTGTTGTTGTGGCTATGTTTTGAAGTGTTGTTGAGGCTATGTTTTGAAGTGTTGTAGTGGCTATGTTTTGAAGTGTTGTTGTGGCTATGTTTTGAAGTGTTGTTGTGGTTATATTTTGAAGTGTTGTAGTGGCTATGTTTTGAAGTGTTGTAGTGGCTATGTTTTGAAGTGTTGTGGTGGCTATGTTTTGAAGTGTTGTTGTGGTTATATTTTGAAGTGTTGTAGTGGCTATGTTTTGAAGTGTTGTAGTGGCTATGTTTTGAAATGTTATTGAGGCTATGTTTTGAAGTGTTGCGGTGGCTATGTTCTGAAGTGTTGTAGAGGCTATGTTCTGAAGTGTTGTCGTGGCTATGTTTTGAAGTGTTGTGGTGGCTATGTTTTAAAGTGCTGCAATGACAATGTTTTTAGGCATTTTAATTGATATATTTAATGTGTATCTGAGCCAGTATGAACAAAACAGAACACCCTACCAGCGCCCACTTTAACTGTCCGCCAAGGCTTGATTTGAACCCAGTCTCAGTGAACCTCAAAATCGTACCGTGATACAATTACTTAATCCCGGCGGGCCCAAGAAATCGGAGAACACAGGTGGACTATTATCTCAAGTAATTATATATCAGTTACTGGCTCAATGGTACAGATCCTTGAGAGAGGCTGGGTGGGTGGGGAGTGGACTGGAGAAAGGGAAAACCTGAGTACGTTCCTCCTTACTCTTGTACTAACCTTATTGCAAATTCCTCTTCTCTCTCTCTCTCTCTCTCTCTCTCTCTCTCTCTCTCTCTCTCTCTCTTATTACTTCCTGCATCTTTTGACTACTCTGTAACACACTCCTTTCAAACCTAAAGGCTCATGGCTTCAACGGCAGCGTGCTCAGGTGGATCAAGAAATGGCTTCCGGAGTGCACAGTGCGTCGCAGTAAATGGAAAATAACCAGATTAAAAATACGCTGCAAACGGAGTGCCAAAAGGGTTCAGTTTGCGGGTTCCATTCTACTTTCAACTTAAATATAAATGATTCTGATGAAACTTACATTTGTTAAATGTCTAAATTTGCTGAGGAAATCAAAGGTACCAGAACAGACACATATCTACAACGGTAAGCGATTAAAAAAAATATTGGTCACTTGTTTACCTGGGTCAAAGCATGGAAAACGGACTCCTATATCAGTAGTACTAAATACACAGCGCTCAATAATGGCTGTAAAGAAAAAAAAAAAAAAAAAGGAGGGAGGGGAGGCGGTGGCTGAGTCGGTTGAGAGGTTGCCTGCAGTCCTAATGGACCCAGGTTTGCATCCTGACTGGGGCAGGGAACAGTTTAAGGATTTGAATTTCATATAACAGACTTTATTGATGTACCAGAATGCCTGCTAACATGCCGTAAAAGTACACCCGCTGATGCCAGTACACTAGTCCTGTATGAGACAGCCCTAGAATGTATTGAGTACGGACGGTGGGTGTTAGCTCCGACGTGGTGACTTGTGGAAGTGCATGGTATGTTGGAGGACTGGGTCTTGGGTGTGAAGCCTATGCCCAGAGTAATATTTTAGAGAGAGAGAGAGAGAGATGAATGTTAACTTAAAAATATAAACCACTTAATATTTTCATAAAATATGGTAACAAGTGCTCTGGAGCCATGCCAGTAGCGTAGAGGGGCTATTAAGAGAGCCAACACATCAGTCGGATTCATATACAGAGCATTCGAATATAATTCAGGAAATCATCATCACATTACCTAACTCCCAGTTAGCCCAAATTAGGAGTACTGCATCCATTTTCGGTCATTTGATTGCAAAAAAAATATAGAAAATTTTGAGAAAGGGAGTAAAGCAAAGGCTGTCAAAAATTAAATTACGACTGAACAAGTACAAAATATTACATAGATGATAGAGTTTCAGGGCCTTAAGGGGGGAGTTTCGCTAAAGTCTACGGGCGTGAATCGCCCTAAAATGGGGGCTTAACTAAAGTTGCTAAAGTCTGTGGAAATGAAACACATCATTTCCCGGGGACGGAGGCGGGGGGAGGGAAGGTAGGAGACAGATAGCGCTGCTCCGAGCTATGCCCCAGCATCTAAAAATAACCATCAGAGGGGAGATTAGAAGAGGTGACCATAGTTTAAGCAAGCACAGACTACGAGGAGATGTGTTCCAAGTATACAAAATATTCGAAGAAAATTATGAAACGCAGGCCGAATAGTAATGGTCACAAAACATTTTAAAAAAAGTTTCCAGTCACATGAAGCTAAGCACTTCTTCAAGAGTTGCAAATACATGGAACAAATTGTCGTATACTGTGGTAAACTGTAATATAGTACAGTATCAACATCTAAAAATCACTTGCTTAAGTACGCGACTCCTAATCACCAGGAATATATGTCCACTCCTGAAATAAATTTGTCTGAAGTACAATGTTTCCTGTAAAACACAGCATGGATGGCACAACCACAGAACATCTCTATGTATTTAATGTTAACTCAACATTAAGTTGCCTTTCGGGCAAGGACAGTGTAGAATATGATTTCCATTTGCCTATTGCAGTGATATTTTACAGCTTTTCCGCGTTGCAAATTACTCCGTCTCACATTTCCCAGCTGACTCCTGCTGGAAGGACTGGCGGGTAAGCGTGAACCCTCCTGCTTTCCTACCTTTGTGTTGATTCGTAACAATTACTTTAGTTTTAACGTACCCAACAACAGCCTTAAGAGTCTATTGTTGTTTGCTTTCCTTTTGTACTACTTTGCAATCGTCCTTCATTTCCTTCTTCCTCCTCAGACTTATTGTTTCTCTCCTCCCTCCCCCTCCCCCCCTTGTGTGGTCTTTGTGTTGCACATGCAAGTATTGTTATCTTCGTCTCTCTCTCTCTCTCTCTCTCTCTCTCTCTCTCTCTCTCTCTCTCTCTCTCTCTCTCTCTCTCTCTCTCTCTCTCTCTCTCTCTCTCTCTCACAACTCATTCCAGGCTGCTAGTCATCAGCTTCATCGAGCAATTACCACGACTAATCACCTTCACCACAAAACCGGTGTCCCCCAATCGTCCCTTCCTTCCCAACCCACAATTAGGGATCTTAAATGCCTCTTCCCGTCCCCCGGCTCCTCATTCGTCATTAATTAGCTCCTACCATATCCTGGAGACCTAATTGGGTGGTAGTTAGCGGACCATGTGATCTGAAAGTTGACGGGCGTTTCACTGGTTCGTCATCTCTTTCTTGCACTTGCTCCTTTGATATTCTCCTTTTGCGTCCTTTTTTACCTATTCTGCCAGTGATGAGTTGGTTAGCACATATACTTCGCAACTAACAGAACCCGAGTTCGATTCTAAAGCCAGTCTAAAGAGGTGGAGGTGTCGATGTCATGGTGGTTGAGACACAGGTGTGGCGTCATAAGAAGAAATCACAGACACATACCCAAAACATGCAACACCCTCAGGTTCATCGACTCGCTCCCAACTGAACAGATTTCTTTGTCCGTGAGAGGGTTAACCGCTATAGTGTTAACTCTCAGGCTCCTGTGACTCACTCTCAACTTGATCAAATTATTCTCAAACGCTGTAGCTGGAAAGGCGTGACAACATGAGAATAATGAGACCAGTTTTTAAGGGCAAGGTAACTGGCCTCCCAAAAGCCCTGAGTAGCAGCATGACTGGCGGTGGGACACAAACACGCCAACCAGTGCGTGTCGAAGACGTCTCACCACACCAGCATCCTGTGCAATTAGTGCCGGGTTGCGTAAACAGCCGGGGAGCTTGCATCTGTTATCTTTCAAGCATGATTGTCCTGTGAGGTGACTGGTGGACGCATTGTTATCCAAACATCAACAGCAGGATGACCACCAGGTAGGCTACCTGTCTCTGTCAACTTGGATTAGTGTACACACACACACACACACACACACACACACACACACACACACACACACACACACACACATGAACATACATATATATGAACCATGAAAATTTTCAAGCTCTTAAAGATAAAAAAAATCTTGGGCTGCTGCAAAATGATTAATTATGGCATGCTGTTCATAGTTCCCCCACGTTCGCAGTTTCTCTTTCCATGTTTCTAGGTACTGTCTCACTCCATCTATAGGTGAGAGGAGGAGTCGATGACAACTACGACGTGGAAGAAGATGATGATGATGATGATGACAATCATGATCATGATGATAATGGTTTACAAGTTGCCATGTATTATACAGGTTCGTCCCAGAAAGGTACGTCTCATGAACAGTGATAGCCTATAAGTACACATTTCCCAGAATATATGCTATATCATTGTACTCTTATTTATCTACGTTTGAAAGGCGAGCGGTATCAAGTCTCCGTTTTCCCGGGAGACGAACGAAGGCAAAGTCTATGCGTCACAACCGGCCAGTCCAGGAAACGCTGCCCGGTGACACTCAGCGCCGCGTTCTAAATCGCGTTGGAGATTTCATAACACATTTTCCTTAGCGATGTAGTCTGCAAAATTACACCGTGATATCCTCCAGTAAATTACTGTTGCGAGCTATTCGAAATTAAAAGGATGTAGGCAACATACGAGAAAATGACGAGGCTAAATATGCCAACTAAATCGCTAAGAAAGAGGTTATTTGAAGCCTCCAAAACAACTCACAAGGTATAGGAGCCGGAAGCTAGGTTAAGGTTACCGTATTCTACAACTAAGGGTAAGTAACTGGAGGCAAAACATGATTTAAAAAAAAAATACCAGTTGTCCCTTTCAGATTAAAACCTGATAATAGTAGTATTTTTAGTAGTAGTAGCAGTGGTAGCGGCAGTACAAGTAGTAGTAGTAGTAGTAGTTCAGTTCAACTCATTTAACTTTATTTGGCATATATATATATATATATATATAAAATCATATATATATATATATATATAAAATCATTATTATTCCTTATCCACTAGGTATTCAGAAATAGTCATTATATGAACAAATCTACTACCAGCCAGTTAAAATTCATTACTAACACTTACAAATTACAAAAAAAAAAATTTTATTGAAAAATATATATACATTCACCTCTACATATATAAAAATTTTCCTTATTTTCTACCGTCTTATGGACACTAAAATCAAGAAAAAAATATTTACAAATATATCATCTACATCATCACCTACCATGAAGTTTTATGAGATACGCACACCTCTTTCCTCATTATGATTTTGGACCATACTCGATTTTAATACATCTGTATCATTGTCATACAAGTCTGTACTATAAATGTTTTTAAATAAGTTGCCTAGCTGTGTTGAACAGCGGCCAATGGTTATCGTAGTAAAACCTAGACTGAGTATAAAGCCAGTTTTCTTCTTAAAACTTTTTAAAAAACTTGCTTAAGAATATAAAAGGTGATGTTTTAAATGTAGCTGAGCCGACAGCATTGCAACATCGTGACTACTCACAAAACGGGAAACCACAAATATCTTTTCTAATGAGTGTGAATATGCATCTCAAATGTATAACATCCGAAACTAAGGATTTCTTTAACATCTCAGACAGATAATCCATAATCCGGCACACAATAAGCTCCAAACAAAAACGGTAAAGTTTCATTGTTAACCTTATCAAATTTTCTAAAAACTGAGTTAAATTTTGCGTTAAGAAAAATCTAAAATCAATGTCCTTTTTGTCTGACAAATTAAAATTAACCAAGTGGCCTAAATATCTATGATGTTCAATGAGAAGTAGTTGTAGCAGGAAGATGAAGAAGAAGACCGAGAAGACCCCAGATGATATTATTGTGCTTAAAAGAAACCAGGTCAACATAATTAACGGCTCGACCCAGAATAATGAAATTTCGTGTTCCATGCCAGCTTGCGAATGGCGATCTTATTCGGTTCCCAAGACTCACGGTAGCCAATGATAGGTTATGTTATGCTATCAACTGTTATTCACGTTCATGCTATTTCCTGATACGTAATCCAGTGTTATGATGTGGGATGTTACGATATCAGGTGTTGTGTTATCTACTGTTATGTCCCGGTAGTCCGCTGATATTACGCACTGTTATGTTATGTTATCAACTGTTATGCACTGTTTTGCTATGATCTGCCACACTGTACACTAATGTTATCCTGCGTTGTGTTATACGCTGTTATGTTTTCCACTATTATGTAATTCGTTGTTATATTCTCCACTGT
The DNA here is from genome assembly GCF_032717465.1 of Coenobita brevimanus. Taxonomy (NCBI): domain Eukaryota; kingdom Metazoa; phylum Arthropoda; class Malacostraca; order Decapoda; family Coenobitidae; genus Coenobita; species Coenobita brevimanus. The sequence goes on along the minus strand of NC_136971.1, from coordinate 9,612,125 downwards.
TATGTAATTCGTTGTTTTGCCATCCGTTGTTACGTAATTCATTGTTATATTCTCCACTGTTGTGTAATTCACTGTTATCTTATCCAGGGTTATGTACAGTAATTCACTGGTATGTAATTCACTGTTATATAATTCACTGTTATGTTCTCCACTGTTATATAATTCACTGTTTGTTCTCCACTGTTATATAATTCACTGTTATGTTCTCCACTGTTATATAATTCACTGTTATGTTCTCCAGTGTTATATAATTCACCGTTATGTTCTCCACTGTTATATAATTCACCGTTATGTTCTCCACTGTTATATAATTCACCGTTATGTTCTCCAATGTTATATAAATCACCGTTATGCTCTCCACTGTTATGTAATTCACCGTTATGTTCTCCATTATTTTGTGATTCTCTGTTATGCCATCCAGTGTTATGCAACTGACTGTGATGCCATCCACTGTTATATAATTCACTGTCATGTTATCCAGTGTTGTATAAGCAGCTGTTCTCCTTTCAACGTTCATTTTGCCCAGTATTATATTTTCTACTGTTACATGATCTACTCTTCTGTTGTCAGGTGTTCAGTTATATACTTTTCTGTTGTCAGCTGTTACGTGATCTTGGCGCGGTGCACCTGATCTGGCTAATTAGTAAGCGTGTCTCACCTGTCCAACCAAATCGTCCCCATGGTAACGCCCGTCCCTTACCTCCTGATACCGTATATTAAACTTTACTCTTGATACCGTATATTAATCTCGTCACGCCCTCTGCATAGCGATTTATTCTATACATTACACCTCAGTAAAATTTTGTATGGAATCGGTATCTGGCAATCTATGGCGGCAAGTAAACAATTTGAATAACACATCAGAGAGTATTAATGGGCAATAAAAGAGATAAATCGCTCAGGAAGAGGTGTTACGGAACCTCCCATGTCACCTGCAATAAGATAGCGCCTTGTTTTATTTTGACCTTGCTATCGTATGACTTTTTTTTAAGTTTGAGGAAATTTTTTTTTCATACTTATATTTTCTTTAGTTAGCTATCTATCCCTTTATTTTTAGTGTGTGTGTGTGTGTGTGTGTGTGTGTGTGTGTGTGATGAAGGGCCTGGTGATATTATATTTACCTGACTGTGGGATGAAAATGAGAAACTGCAAGACTTAAATGTAACGAATATATGAATAAATGATGGCGGGTCCATCTGACTGGGTATTTAGAGGATAGAATTTCTGTTTTTGTGTCGGCATCTTTATTATTTTTTGAAGCGACCAATGACATTAATATTAAAACAGAGGAGGGAGTGATGGAGAAGGAGGAGGAGAGAAAGGAAGAAGAGAAGGACGAGAAGGAAAAAAGCAATAATGATGATGATGAAAGGAGATGAAGGAAGAGGATAATGATGATGACGATGATGATGATGATGATGATGATGATGACTGTATCTGCTATCCAATGTACGAAGGAAATGAAACAGTGTGGGGCTAAATTTAAGGAAAATCATCTCTCTCCCTCTTCATTTCCGTATAAATTACATGTAAAATATCCATTTGGAACACGTTTTTCTTCTTTTTTATTTTTAGATACAGTATAGAATATATAAGTGAAATGTAAACTTTGAACACTGCCATGGTTACACTCATATTGCACCGACATATGAATAGACAGACTGACAGACAGACATAGAGACAGATAGAAAGATAGATAGACAGACAGTAGGTCAATGGATAACTAGATGGATGGATGGGTAGACAGACAGACAGATAGGTCGACAGATAAATAGCTAGACAGATAGATGGATGGATAAGTAGATAACTAAAACGATGAATTAACAGGTGGTGAGCCAAATGTGGACGGTTTTCTTCAGCACAAGAGGGACTTTTTCGAACTGACTTTATTAACCCCTTCACTGCAAGACGTCTCAAAAGCTGAATAAAAACGCGCGATGGTAAAAAAATAAATAAATAAATAAATAAGGCAAGAAAAAACAAAACTTGGAGTATATTTTGGTCGTTAATGTCTTCAGGTAGACGTCTTAATTTTTTTAGTCTGTTCGTGCTGCCTCCAGACGATTTTACACAGCTCATGGGATTAAGAATAAGACTAGAGATGAATACAATCGCTGAATAAAATCGTCTGGCGGTGGTATGACTAGAAAAAAAAATACGTGATCGCAGTGAGGGGGTTAAAGGCTGAGGCACAGTCAAGGGTGTAAATACTGATCCACACCAGAACGATAAATAAGACGAGGGTGAATGATAACTTTCGCAACTCACAGATCTGATCCTTGGCGTCTTACATAGTTTACAGAAGATTACGTATGAGTTTCGTAAACGTTCGACTAAGAAAAAATGGAACGATGCTTTTGATCGGGACTGTGCAACTTATTATCAGTAAATCACAGTGGAACACACACACACACACACACACACACACACACACACACACACACACACACACAAAGCCTTACAAAAAATGAAGATAGTTATGGTTATGACATTATTTACGAGACTGTGACTTCATTAAAATCCTAAAAGCCTTCATAACAACTTCGTCTTATTAACTTTATTACAAGAAATTAATATTGGATCACGAAGCACTCTGACGCAGTAAACACTCTCCTTTGTTTTTTTCCCTTTTTCATTTTCTTTCATTTTTTTTTTATTTTTTTTTTAAGAGCTTCAGGCAAGGGTATATCCTTGCTGAGACACAGGGTCGTATTCCAGGTGACAGTGGATGTTCAATAGCACCTTTTCCTCGGCGATTTATTCCACATTACACTTCATTATCCCCTTGTAAGCTGCTGATGTACACCAAGTCGATATTAGATACAAATAAAATGTAGGCGGATATTAAGATGTACTGAGCAAAATAAGTCGCTAGAGTACAGGAGCTGCGAAGCCTCCAGTACCATCCCGAATAATGTTGGCTCGTGTCTTGCTCTCACGTTTTTTTTTTTTTTTTTTTTTTTATGTGTTCGACTCCGGGCATAGGGTTCACAGCCTGCTGTCAAGGCCCAGCAGTCCCTCCTACATACCATACACCTCTACATGTCACCACTTCGGCACTAACACCCACCGTCCATATTGAATACATGCTAGGGCTGTCTCATACAGGACTGGTGTATTGGTATTAGCGGGGGTATTTTTACGACATGTCGGCGGGTCTTCTGGAGCACTTTGATATGTTTTAGGAGTTTAATTTCTTTTTCTATCCGTCCCCAGACACATGCCACACTGCCAACCATACTTTCCAGCCAGTTGTAGATGCATCCTCTTTCTTCCATCTACCCTACCCTTTCCTGTTTGTATACACACGCAGACACACACACACACACTCCCGCACACACACATACGCGCGTAGCACACACACACACACACACACACAGAATACTAGTCACATACATAGATACATAGACATTCTCCTCCATACACGGCCTTCACACACACACACACACACACACACACACACACACACACACACACACAAGTCACATACACCGACGCTGGGGCACCATACACATCCTTCATAATTCATATCACTGCACGATTATTATTCCTCGAAGTACCCTCCTTGCCCTTGCGTTCCGAGGAGCGAGGATACACATGACATCAAGTTACTGGCCGTATAATGATGACTCCCTATTGCCAAGGTTCTTAAATGAGGGGAAGGGGTCATGGTGTTTTTCTCAGAGGCAATCTTTGTGAGGTATCTTTTCTATCACCATGTCTCGTGTAGATTATCCTTACAGGCGCTGCAGAATGAGTACCAGGAACCGTTAAGCTACTCCTCTGCACATAAACACGTTCGTACACGAGAGCCTGAAAGAATTTGGTATAATAATGGGACGTTACCCAACAGCAAACTAGCTTTCCAAGGGTTTGTGTCAGTATTGTCAACCATTCTTTACAACCATTGATACATCACTTAGCAACAAAATTGCAACTTAACCGTACCGCTGAGTTTTCAGTTCCCTTTTCGAGTATTGTTTCATGCCCAGTACAGCATGTTTAACGCTATAGTTGTTACACTTTCATATCCAACTTGCTGACTCTGGTGGTGGTGCTGTATTTGCATCTTCAAATGAAGATGGAGATGTCATCGTATTTACTCGGGGGATGGAGATTCACATTAATAGAGGAAATTTGCCAAGAAGCCTACCAGACAGAGCTATTATGAAGCCAACCAGACAGAGCTATTATGAAGCCAACCAGACAGAGCTATTATGAAGCCAACCAGACAGAGCTATTATGAAGCCAACCAGACGGAACTAGTATGAAGCCACGAACTCCGCCGTAAGAAAAATTGTCTACAGGTGACAAAAATTTAAATTCAACAAGACATCGAACTGAAGTTAAATAAAACGAGGGTGGCAAATGTGATATGGTAAGGGTGACATGTGAAAAGTGTGTGGCACTTAAAAGGACTGCTTGGCCTCACGGAACGGACTGCTAAACCTATGCCGAGTCGAACACAATAATCATCATCATCATCATCATAACAAATAGAATTTTTAAGCTGCTGAAGCAATGTCCATAGAATTCCATATTCCAGATGAAAATACTTCTGCTATCATTGCAGACCTAATATTAGGGGACTTTAAGTATGACAAAATTTGTTACGGATTTTGGCCTGTGTCCTTGAGATCAGGGTCAAGGTCATTCATGCTACGCAAATCATCTTCATTCATGGTCCACTACATTTCCACCAAGTTTGGTCAAAATCGTCCTAACACTTTCCTGTTTAGCACTTACAGGCATGAGGGACCGTTTTGATTTTCCTCTTTGTCTCAAAAAGTATTTGTTGGATTTGGATAACAATACTCAGGTGCATTAGTATATGTTGACGACTACATACTGTAACACTGTAATGCAATTGATGCACTAGTTTTTGCTGCGCAGGACAGCAAAAATTTAAAAAACAAAATAGAGGGCGCTAGTGCTACGAAAAATTTGTTGTGCCAAAAGAAGCGTAAAATTAAATACATCACTCCTGGAAATTTCAAGTCACTATCTCGAACGGTCTTGTAATACCAGCCCTCTAGATCTAAAAAATAATAATAATCTGTAACATCAGTAAGAACTCCACGGAATGTAGAGCTCTTAAGAAATAAATAAATAAGACTTAAAATTCAGCGTTCAGTTTTCTGTCAATGGAAGAGAGGATGGGAGAGAGCTGTGTACGTGATTAAGGATGGGAAAGAGCTGGGTGCGTGAGTATTGCTTCTCTCTCTCTCTCTCTCTCTCTCTCTCTCTCTCTCTCTCTCTCTCCTTTACTTGCGATATAACCCCGTTTTAGAGATATTTAAGCTTTCCCTTCTCACACATAAAAGATAATGCAAAAGAGAGAGATTATAAGGAAAACCGAACACTAATAACAAGTCGTTCTACTAAATGAGAGAGAGAGAGAGAGAGAGAGAGAGAGAGAGAGAGAGAAGACGAAGAACATGAGAGAGACAGAATCAGAAAAAGAAAAAAAGAAAAAAAATAACCACGAGTGTTCCGAATAGCACTTTTCCTCTCCTCACGTCCTAGTTTTTTTTTTTTTAGGACAAAGTTACCTCCTGCACTGACACGAGCTTCGACTTTTTTTATTGCGATAGTCCTTTAATTCCTTCAGCCCCGTGATTTTTTTGTCTATACGAATTTCTTGGGGGGGAGGGGAGGAGATTTTTTTGTAGTGGCTGGGTAAGTTAAAGGTTATCTCTAAAATTAATGTTTCGAAGTCTCTCATGCGCTGAATATAACTGTCTATAAATTACGAGAATATAATTGAAACTCGCGTCATGGGACTTTAAGGTACACAATGGCCAGACTTTTGCAGGGGTTCTATACTATTTTTTCCTCTCTTTCTCCGTTTTCCAATCAAGTTCTCACCTGTCGCTCCCCTTACCTAACACCTGCATCGAATAGTAACGGAACACTCATAAAAAATAATTCACTCAGTCAGTTAACTCAAATAAACCACGTAAATGTTGCTCCTAAATGAAAATATTTTTATACTTTCAGTTCAGCAAAAATATGTGATTTGTACTGTGAGCGAAAACATTAATTCACAACATCAATACTAATTTATTTTTATATTTCATAATTAACAATCCTAATTCTAACCTCAGGCTATTTGGCATTTCAGAACTATTTATTCATGAGAAATAATAAAAACTTTATAGCTCAGCACGAAATTAATTCATGATGTTCACTTTACATAGGGTTACAAGAATGCACAGCAATATAATTTCGCAGTCGACTGAAAAACTGCATTACAACTTCAAAAACATTATGTGTTGAATTTGAGTAAGGTACGACAATATGTAGGACAATGGGTTTTATGGCTAAGTAGCATTAATTTTACACGGCAATGCGTATTTTCCCTGAATGAAATTCCCATCGACCCACTGACATTGTTTTATGGGTCTTCTTGATCTCCATGGGCTCTCCTTTCATGTCTGGGAACCACAAGATTTTAAGTGTTGCATAAGCTTTACCATGGCATCAACAAAGGCTGATAGTTTCAAGCTCTGTACAGGAATTTCCAAGTTCATCTGTACCAGTGCGCAGTTATATAAGCACAGTTTACTAAATAAGTATCGGCCGTCTTAGTGCACGTACAGTTCTGAAACACGGACGAAGCATTGTCATATATGGGGCACTCTGTTATTATAAGTGCAGCTATTGTCCTAGGTAATTATTACGACTCGAAATCGCATAATTGTCACATATTGGATGGTATATTTTTTAAAGGCAATGTGTTAATAGAATCATGTGTCTACAAAAGTCCCTCATTTTCACCACCATCAATCCCCAGGTGTGCGATACTTTTTTGGTTGACTGTATGTGTAACGCCAGATCACTGTAAACACTACCAGCGTGAGGATTATCAACAACAATGCTATGATGCCTTTTTTTTTATATTCTTGCTGCTGTTAAAAGATTTCCTTAAGCTCAGGAAAGGTTCATCGTAGTGAAGAGGTTTAAAAATATCTCCAATCCTTTCAGCACGATGACTTTTTTTTACTTTATTCTTGCTACTTTCAGGAAATTCTCTTCAACACAGAAAAGATCTCTTGTGGTTGTGGTTAAGTGGTTAGAATCAGTCTTCCTTAAGCCTTTCAGTGCAAAATCCCGTAATCTCGT
>NC_136971.1:9470000-9600000 GCF_032717465.1 Coenobita brevimanus | reverse complement strand
AAAGAATGAAGAAAGACAAAGTAAAAAGGAAAAAGTCTAAAGTTACATGTTTCTGCTACTAGTACACCTAGAAATTATATTTAAGCTAACACCACACCATTATGTTAACCGAGAGATATCTTAGCAGTGAAAAAGTTTTGAAGACTTTAACACCTCTTTCTTACAAGTTTATCTATGCATCTGGGGTTTAAATAAATCTATACGTTATTTATTGCGTCTATTTTTTTTTAAATTACAAAGAACGTGCAAGAGAGGGATTAGGTGTAGGAAGAAAAATGCATAATTCTAGTCACGTTTATTTTTTCATATATTGTTGTCTATCTATCTATCTATTTCCAGACGCCTTAATCCCGTAAGCGGTGGCCACACACAAATAGCCTCCATTTGTTTCTTTACTATTTTTTCCTTGTCACCAGGTAATTGTAGTCCGCTTTGGAGAGAATTAGCAGATGGATTAAGAGAGAGTTTTCGAGTGGGAGGGATTTTATATATAACCTTCATTAGCACCTGCACTATTAGAGGTCTGTCCTAAGCTGACTATTACCATCTGGAAGTGACAAGAATCTTATTTATATTATTGAAAGTGTGTGTGTGTTTGTCCGCAGTGGAAATTGAGGGGACACTATCTACAGAGCTCCAAAAGGGTCTAACAGGAATAACTAATTACCAGGAAGGTATTAGTGTGGTTTAAAATTGCTAAAGTTGCTCCCCTGGTGGTTCAAATTACAAATGATCAGAACAAATTGTCAACATGGAAGAAGCATAATGGCCAATTACCACGGAGTTTTTAATTTCTACAACCATATCAGTATTAGCTATAGTGGGTCGGTTGGGTTGGCAGAGTATTGGGGATAGGCCGAGGAAGGAGGTGGAGGCAGAGTGGGTGGGGTGGTAGAGTATGGGGGTGGTAGAGTATGGGGGTGGGCCGAGGAACGAGATGGGTAGGCAGAGTGGGTGGGTGGGTGGGTTTGTTGGTAGAGTATGGGGGTGGGCAGAGGAAAGAGGTGGGAAGGCAGAATGAGTGGGGTGGGTGGGTTGGTAGAGTATAGGGGTGGGCAGAGGAACAAGGTGGGAAGGCAGAATGAGTGGGGTGGGTGGGTAGGCAGAGTGGGTGGGGTGGGTGGGTGGGCAGGTAGGTGGGTGTGGTGAGGCAGGGTGGGGCAGCATGAGTGGGAGTGTGGGTGAGGAGGATGTGTACAGTAGGTGGGTAGTGGGCAAATAGGTCCATGGGGACTAGGTCCATGGCAGGAATAGATAAACTGGGAAAATATCCCTAGGTCCACTGGATAAAATGGGGCTCCCAGGGGTTGTCTCCCACAGCGAGATGGTCCCCCAGGGGTTGTCTCCCACAGCGAGATGGTCCCCCAGGGGTTGTCTCCCACAGCGAGATGGCCCCCCAGGGGTTGTCTCCCACAGCGAGATGGCCCCCCAGGGTCCAAGGCAATGTTGGTTGCACGGTCGTATTTTTTATCCGGCCTATGCCGGGTTCCCCCGCCACTAAACCATAGAACTAGGTCACTGAATCGACCAACTAAAATAAGAGTTTAAAACACCGGCCAGCGCCAGAGCACTCTTGTTATTGGACACTGCCGGGGTAGGTTGTTTCCAGTGCGTTGGGGATGCTGTTCAGTTCTTTAAAGGGCTTTGACGTCATTTGGGGCCTTTTTTCCTTGCTATCTCTTCGAAACAGTATTTTTTCGATGGAAAGATTTTTCGAACTTGGGAGGATAGATATTGCCGCGTTACAGCCATTTCTTTACGAGAGGCCTTTCCTAAATTAAATAAAACCGTCTGAAGAGAGTAAGAATGAAATTCAAAAATGTCAGTTTAGTAGAGGCTTCAAGATGCAGCACCGTGGCGTCCTCTTGCAGTTTATTCTTGCCATCTTACGACTATTTTCCTCAGCAATTCGAACTGGAGGGATTCGATACAGGCCTCATTACCTCCTCTACAACCGTAGGGATTTCCTCAAATGTAAAAAAAGAAAAATCGCCTGCTCAACAAGAATTAAAAAAAAAAAAGAGCACCGTACTGCAGAGATCAGTGATCCTCTAGGGTTCTCTCTCTCTCTCTCTCTCTCTCTCTCTCTCTCTCTCTCTCTCTCTCTCTCTCTCTCTCTCTCTCTCTATCTATCTATCTATCTATCTATCTATCTATACAGTATATCTTTGTCGCTAGTCGTATATCAGAAGTGGCACAACACCAATACACCTGCATCATGAAGCATTTTTAACTCTAAACCCACAATTCAAAAATAATAAAAATCTTTGGTGAATATTTTGGTCACATGGAAGCTGCCGACTTTTACTATCCTATTTATTTATTTTTTTTTTTTTCGAGTAGGTATTACAGTATTTGCATTAACAAAATTTAAGGGGCTTGCCTCGTTCTCAGAAATACTTGTTAATATCATCTTTGGATGTGTTCTGCCCTGTCTAGGAGAATTCCATTTGGTGATTATTTTCTGCTTCAGGGTAATAAATTTAACTTTTGATCTCCCTTAATGAAACTGTTATGACACGAATGGGTGGATGTGTATTCGGTGCTTAAAAGAGATGTGGATGTGTTAAGTAGCTTGCACTGGGATGCGCAGGGTTTAACTGGATTTAGTTAGGTTTGGTTTGTTTAGGTCTGGTTGGGTCTGGCTGGTTAGGTTAGGTTAGGCTGGGTCAGGTTAGGCTTGGTTTGGTAGGGGAAGAAGGGCTCGTAAGACGGAATGACATCTGAAGGTAACTTTGCAATGCTGAGGATAACTTTGCCATGATTGGGTTCAGGTACTAATGCATTATCATCGTAAAAGGGAGAGAGAGAGAGAGAGAGAGAGAGAGAGAGAGAGAGATAGGGTGGGGGGAGGGAGGACTAGAACATCATTAAATTGCAATCTGATGCACCCCCTCACCACCACACCAGCTCACACTAGAGTAAGCCGCATTAAGTTGCCAGATTACGGTCATGTTGCTAGTTTGATTCAGCTGGGTGAGAACAGAAAGAATTACTTTTATCTAAGGTCTATCAGAATAAGTTATTTAGTTTCTGTGAGATCAGCTTCACTCAGGTTAGGCAGGGACTGGTTTGAGAGATGTTGGAACCAAGGTTAGAGAGGAATAGGTTTACACTGACTTAGATCGGACTAGGAGAGGTGATGCAGGTTTCAGAAGGGTATTGGTAGATTAGGTTAACTAAAGATAGGCTACGGAGAGTTAGAATTGGTTAAGGTAAACTAGAATAGGTGATGAATTATTAAGACAGGCTACACTGTTCCCAACGTGCTGAGGCAGGTCAAAGTACTCATCTAGTGCTTCATGAGTCCCCGTCGAGGGTTCGAGGCCACAAGGCAGGGGAAAATTTAAATGAGTGTTGGCAGGCTGTCCTTTCATGTGCTGATATTAGTTGACACCCTGTCGGTTCATTTACACACACTGACCAACTCGAGGCCAATACAGTACTTTGATTTTCACATGCATCACTCTTCCTACGGACACCCATTACCCATTCGTACTTCTCCAGCACGGGCAAAGGTAAATTCTGGCTACAGTATTACCCTCCTACCAAGAAGATTCGGTCCTGCAGTTGACTCCATATTGACTGGTACAGCTGCAGACACCATTCATCAGATCTCCTAGTGCTCCACATTTCAACCTGTGACTAACTTTATGTTCCGTGACTTAAGACTTGTGACATGTTATGTAACGTATGACCTATGACTTATGTAAGACTTGTCACCTACAGCCTGCAATTTGACATATATGAAATATAGGACTACATAATAGATAGATAGATAAATAGATAGATAGAGAGACAGATAGAAGCAGGAAGTCAAATGATGAGAAGGTGTTGTGTTTGCGAGAAGCGAGCAGCGCTAAACATGCTTACACGGAGGAAAGCTGACGACAGCGGCCAGTAAGGAGATGATGCAGTTAGCTGTCAGCAGTCCTCTCGTGAGAAAGTTCTGTTGCCATGAGGAACATACGTGACACACACACCCTACTACACCAGATTTTAGGAAAGAGAGTTTAGAAGGAGACAAGCGACCCTAGAGAGAGGTCGAGACGGAGATTAGCCTTAGAACAGAGAGAGAGAGAGAGATAGCGAGACAGGGAGGTAGCTACCCAGGACTTATACTATTATACCTGTTTAATATTTCCAAGACAAATAAAAAATAGTCCCATACTATTCTTTACCTCTCCCGTCACTACATGACATCTGGTGGGGAAACTACTACAAGATATAAAAGCCGCTTGACCACAAGTCTAAAATATACGCCTCTACAAGCAAATACAAAGTCGCTGCTTTATGATACAAAGTCTTTATGACATTTGGTAGCAGCGAACGTATACGAACCTCGTCTACGAATCAACATTAAATTCCTACAAAATATCAAGATTGACAACAACCAACAATATCAGCTCCTGCCCCCTCCGTCTCCCAGATCATTACGCTGATGCAGAGGTCAAGAGATCACTCGCCCTTGCAAGTAGCTTAACGACAAACCAGCAAATCTGCGGACATCGTCTCCGAATTAAAAGCAAATTTCTACAAAAGCAACCGAGACTACAAGGTTAGCTTCAGTTCTACAAAGTCTACAGCCATCTACAATCAACTACAGCCATCTACAATCAACTACAATTAACAACTCTACGTCGTCTGTATAATCTTCTACACGCACCTACAAGTAGCGGCAGTCTTCATCCCACAACGAATAAATCACTAGAGAAAAGGACAGAGAAAACTTCCACATAGAATAAAGGGAACAAACAAACGAAGAGTGAGACACGACTCACAACTCATCTTCACTCAAGTTACTCATCGCTACTCATTCACTCACCACAGCTACCAGTGTGGGAAGCCGACGTCACCATGTGCTGAGATGACATCACAACGCGAGTCTGCCATGCCAAGCAACGTGTGACTGACACCAGGCACTTCTCACCCACTACTCATTACTCATTATTCACATAGCTCCTACTCATATTCACTTATTTTCACAGTTAAGTTGGAAATTCGACGTTCTATGTTGAGGTTTGCCTGGGACAGCCGTTAACCACTACAAATACCAGGCCATGGAGTTTCCTGAGTAATATCGTCCATCAACACACCACTAGAATTATCAAGAGATCTTCAATCAAACCTGTATTTTCTTCCGAGATCGACTTTTGTATCGACACACCTCTACGATCTGTATCAAGTGGGTAAAATTATACTTGCTCATTTCTTCTCAGTGCTAAAATTAGCTATATTCAACTTATTTAATCATCTAGTTTGCTAGGACATAAATAAACAAGAGGCGTATTTCATAACATCATATCTTAATGACAGGAATATTTTCGCAACCACCCACGTTAATACCAGATGACACACAAATTGCCACAACATCAGACTCACAATTAAGAGACAGCCCACCCATTGTACAACCCACACCACACGTTATAGATAAGGAAACAAATACGGAGTTTCGGATGATGAGTGGGAAACCCCTTCAGACGTTGAGAGTATCGACTTCGCAGCTGCCTTAAATACGTATGCCAATATACTTAACAGGGTTCACCGGTCCGGTCATACATATTCTACCATTCCCTCACATAACGATAAACTCGTACAAGTTGAATTAACAGGGCAATCATTAAATATGAATCAAGAAACAAATACTGCTGATCTAAAAACCACACCTCACGTTTTTGTGTAGCACGAGGATAAGACTGCCCCAAAATTCTCTGGCACAGACAAGGATCGCATTGATGTCATTTCATTAATCAGTCAGTGCGAACAAATGTTCATCAAGCGCCACATACTAGATGAACAAGAGAAAATTGCTATTTTTTCATCTTGCATAAGCTATGAAAGATGTCCAGCAAGCAATTTATTGCGTCCGATAAGCTACATCGTGCTAGGACATATGATGAATTTAAAACTGAATTTCTGAAGAAATTTTCTGGAGGTATGAACTTCTTGCCAGGTATAATTCCAGAATTACATAAAATTGTAGATCTTGTAAGGGAGCACACTACAAACCATGTGCTCAGTGAAATAACTGCTGATGTCTCCACAATCAAGAGAACCCTATTAGCTACTCTGGAGAATTCTAAGTGGATAACAGATGATGGAAAGATGTCCCCAGACCTCGTCGTGGACATCATTGGTTATGTAGCTGCCTTGTGTAAATTACCTGATAGAACCCTGAAGATCGCCAAAACAATTGCGACACCCGGGAATGTGCTTACTAGACTTAATGAACGAGGTAGAGATGCAGTGCAGTAAAGCAGGTGTGGTCGACACACATGCACATTCTGGTAGAATCAGGGTACCTGAGACAGTATCAGCTGTGAAAACATCAACACCGACCCCAAACAGAGAACAAAATCGATCGCGACCTGAAATGAGGCAGCCCAAACAAACAAAGACGCCTAGACCTCGTTCCCACACGCCTTCCTACAGGCAGTTTCATAAGTTTTCGCGCAGCCCGAGCAGGTCTCGCGCTATAAACAACACTTTTTATGGGAAATCACCTCGTAGGTCACAGTCAAGGGATAGGTCCATTCTGTGTCATTACTGTGCAAAACCAGGACACACAAGGTATGAATGCTTTATCAAGGCAAAAGAGGATAATCAAAAGACACAAGGGTTTGGTCCTTACTGTAGGCATCATAGATACCAAGGGCACTGGACTAGTGATTGCAAAACAGTAGAAAAAATTGTGTCTATGTTCAAATCGGGGGAAGACCAAGTCATGACAAAAAACGAACAAACGTAAAGAAGAACAAGGTTAAACTTCACATAGGAGGCATGTTGGGAAATGAGTGTATCTTGATACCAGCTGTATGTGAGGATCAAAACGTTTCCTTATTTTTAGATACAGGCTCTCCAGTGAACTTAATAACACATGAAGAACTAAATAGAATTCTTAAAAATAAAAAGAAAGTAACTTTTCTGGATGAAGCTGATTTAGAATTAAACACAGTAGATGGTCAAGAGATTACGATAAAAGGTATGATAAGATTAAATCTCAGTTTCGCAGAAACTACAAGACCATTCTCTGCATTGTTCTATATCGTTGAAAACTTAGCAATTAAAGCTCATATGTTACTGGGCTTAAGATCCATGAGAACTGAGAACATAACTATACTCCCACAAATGAATGGAATAGACTTTGATAATGAATTTATAGAGGAAATACTTTCAGAGCCCTCACCGAATGGTAGAAGAGAGCCAAAAAGAATTGGTAATATTAAAGGCTTTAACAAACATACACAAACAGATGAGTGTATAGATCCACTTACACCAGCAACCCCATCCTCCAGAATTAGTGACCCAGATAACAGTACTGATTTATCAATTTTTCCAGCCCATCTCACTAATGATTTGGTTATACCACCTAATTCATACATGAAGGTTACCATAAAGAGCAAATTACGGAATAGTACTGTTCTTGTCTTAGAAGAATTATGTAAAGTAAAGGGATTGTCAGTAGAAAACGCATTATGTCATACGAACGACGAAGGGCTAACTCAGATATTCATTATTAATCACATGAATGGGGAAGTTCAGTTGAAGAAGGGAACTTGCATAGTTAATATTGAAAAATGTTTAGCCCTGTGAAGGAAATAAATATTGGTGGAGTAACAAGTGAGATAAAATCTACGGATAGAGAAAGAATAAAAGAGAATTTAATTCACTCAGGTGAATTTGACGAAGAAAATGATTTGTTAACCCTGCTGGAAACACACAGGGACACCGTAGCCTTGCCCGGAGAACAATTAGGGTGTACTAACTTGATTAATCACATGATTAATGTGCACCCAGAAACACCACCAATTTTCGTACCAGCTTATCGCATACCACACTCCCAACGTACACTTGCAAATCAGTATGTCGATGAAATGTTAAAGCTTGGAATTATTGAGCCTTCAGTTTTTCCGTGGAGCGCTCCCCTTTTCTTTGTGCCCAAGAGAAATGGAGAAATGCGTGCGGTAGTAGATTACCGTAAACTAAATAATCACACAATCCCTGACAGATTTCCCATGCCATTGCTAAGTGATGTTCTACAGAATATTGGTCCTGAGAATAATATATTCTCGACCATCGATCTCCTAAACGGATACTATCAGATTCCGGTATCTCAGGAGTCACGTAAATACACTGCTTTTTCAACAAACAGAGGCCATTATCAATATACAAGAATGCCAATGGGACTGAGGACAGCCCCCGGTACGTTCCAGCGTCTTATGAATTACGTATTGTCCGGAATTTTAGGACAAGGAATATTTGTTTATCTTGACGATATTATTATCGCAACGAAGAATATTAAGGATCATCTCAGGAAATTAGACTTACTCTTACAAAAGCTTAGTGATGCTGGATTAAAAATTAAACTTTCTAAATGTAAATTTTGCTTTAAGGAAATAAATTTCTTAGGCCACAAATTAAGCTCTGATGGTATTCACACCACTGATGACAAAATACAGGCAGTGAGAGATTTTCCTGAACCCACTACGACTGACGAAGTTAGACAATTTTAGGTCTGGCTGGGTACTATAGGTCCTTCGTACCACAGTTCTCTTCATATAGCCTTCCCTCTATTCCAACTACTCAAAAAGATGCTGTATTCCAATGGGAAGAAGAACAAAAAAGGGCATTTAACAATCTAAAAATTAAACTAACGAATGCACCTTGTTTAGCATATCCAGATTACACGAAATCATTTCTTATTTGTACAGACGCATCAGTTAAAGGATTAGGCTGTACTGATGCAGGAAGATAAAAGAGGAAAGAATCAACCAATTGCATTTGCCAGCAGACAGACAAGAGGTGCGGAGAAAATTATAGCACTACAGACTTAGAGGCACTTGCAGTGATTTTTGCATTACAAAAGTTTCGAGATTTGGTATATGGTTACGAAATCCACTTATTCACCGACCATAAACCACTGGTGGGTATGTTTAAAGAAAAACTCCTTTCTGGGAGGAGAGCCAGATGGAAATGTACAGTTGAAAACTACAATGTACAAATACATTATATACAAGGTAAAATGAATATAGTAGCTGACGCATTATCTAGGAACCCGAACACAATTCAGGTCGCGGCGTTAGATCTCAAAGGAAATATCCCAAACCACGAGGATATCGCAAAGGCACAAAGACTTGACCCAGTATGGTCAAAAGTAACATACAAGTTAGAAAGTGGAGATGACATACAATTACCCAAACTGCATGTCCCACTTGAACAATTCACAATGGTCAATAATACATTATACAAAATTAACTCTAAACAACCAAAACGCCAAAGAAATACTAACCAGTTGGTAGTACCTAATGACATGATACCCCAAGTATTACGAATGATACACGACAGCCCACATGCAGGACACCCCTGGAAAGGATAAGATATTCAACCAAGCCCAGCTATTATATTACTGGCCTTCATTACGAAGAGATATACACAATCATATAGACAGATGCGAATCATGTGCGAAACACAAAGGATACCCAATCACACCTGCACCGATGGGTAATTACCCAGTACCACATCAACCATGGGACGTTGTCGCTGTTGATTTACTCAAGATGCCATTATCATACAATAATAACTCATACTTATTCGTAGCAACGGATCATTTTTCCCGTTATGTCATTTTAGCTCCAATTAAAGATAAGACAGCAGAGACAGTAGCAAAGGCAATAACAGATAATGTAATATGTCGCTTTACTACCCCTAAGGTACTAATAAGTGATAATGGAGGAGAATTTAATTCTGAGATCTTACAAGAAATATGTAAACAATACAACATCAAAAAGGTTAACGTTTTGGCCTATCACCCAGCATCGAATGGGTTGGTAGAGAGACAAAATAAAAAGGTATTAGATGTGCTACGACACATTCTCAGTGAAAATTATGCAAGCTGGGATGATTGGATTCCCAGAGTAGAGGCCTCCATTAATGGGTCTATAAATAAATCCATTGGTGACACACCACATTTCATTATATATGGCACAGATAAAAAATTACCATATGAGCTCCTAGAAGGTGACAGCATGCCTATATACAATTACGATGATTACTCTAAACTCCGTTTACGTGAATTCCAGGACATTCACAAAAGAGTGCAAAAAACAATTAACGATGTCCAAGGAAGAAATGACGGAGGCATTTAACAAAAAGGCAAAAGATTCACCTATCAGCTTAGGAGACATTGTTTACGGAGTCATTCATACGAGAGACAATAAATTATC
The DNA here is from genome assembly GCF_032717465.1 of Coenobita brevimanus. NCBI lineage: Eukaryota > Metazoa > Arthropoda > Malacostraca > Decapoda > Coenobitidae > Coenobita > Coenobita brevimanus. The sequence continues at coordinate 9,589,777 of NC_136971.1, read as the reverse complement.
CCCTAAATTTGAGGGCCCATACAGAGTAATTAACATAAAGGCAAACAAAGTTTTAATTAAGTCACTTTCAAGTGGCGAGGAAAACAAGTTCATATTGACCATTTAAAACGAGTTTCAAGGGAATTATCACATAATTATTCAGCCTCGATACAACCGAACAGGTGAACGTACCTCAAGAAACCAAGCAAGAACACAACAATGATTACAAAAAGAAATTAAGGTCATATACCAAACAATCGAACATAGGTGCAACTATTCCAATGAAATCTACAGTACATCATTTACGAGAATTAAATATCGATTTAAACTCCTTCTATAAATGAAATAACAGCCAACCGTAACGCACATCATCACTATCATCAACCACAGCTTTATAGGAAATTAATAGATTTTTTTTTTCGGTAGGTTACGATGAAGGGACTTATGCTATGGATTCTCCTATACATAGTAAGGGTATATGCGCACCTAGACCCCAAGCATATAGTACGACAAGGATGCCTCATAGCTCCAACGGCCACGACTACAATCGTCAAGGACGTCATGAGTACTGAAATAAGTCTAGATTACTTGTATGACTTACCTACTTATATAGAAAGACTTGCGACGCCGATGCGAACTCTGGACTTCAAGATAGGGAATTATGTTTCACAATCACATATCACCAAGGAAGTGGATGAAATGGTGAAGTTAGCGAAATGGAAACTAGAACAGGCGAAGTCAACTATGCTCGTCATGATCCAAGATCTCCCATCTTATGGAACAGAGGTGCTTGAGCGACAGGAACAACATCACACGTACTCGCCAAAAGCGCGGTTTGTTCGATCTGGGCGGCGCAATTCTTGGGAACATCTTTGGATTGGCTACAGAGGATGACCTTAAAGAAATAAACAAAAAATTTAATAAGATAGCTCAGGTACTAACATACCAAGATAAATTCATCACAGGACAGAACTCGGCAATGAAAACAATTGTGAAAAATCTGAAACAAGCAGAAAACGTAGCTCTGGAGAGTATAGATAAAATAAATGACTTGGAGGGTAACGTTACCCTTTTCCAGCACTTCTCCATCATCACAGAACATATTGACACGATTCTACTACAATTAGAGAACACTAGAGATCATTTCAGGGCACTTATGCAAGGAATTTCGAATGCTGGTGATGGCAAGATCACAAATGACTTACTCCCAGTTCATGAGCTACGTCAGATAGTTAGTCAAGGCATACATAAACATAAATTGAAGCCATTGTTCCGCAGTAGGGAATTTATGCAATATTACCCGTACTTGGAAGCAACACTAACACCAACATCAGTGATAGTTCATGTACCATTCATCACGGAAGACCTGTTCACAGTATACCAAATACACCCCTTCCCCTATAGAAACAACAACACTTTAGTCATCATCAACATCAACACAGACACCGAACTCATCATGGTCTCAAAAGAGACGAGACACTGTCACTTTCGCAAGTGAGTCAACGATTGAGCGAAAGTGCCGCACATCCTTACATGCTGTTCATCTTTGTCCTGCGTACATTTTCACGTTTCAGCCTACTGATACGGTCCCTTGTGAAATGGCTATCATCAGCAATAACAATATTCATCATCATTGCAACTTCACTTTTGCTCCAGATAAACTTGTACACCATCAACGCATTGGACACTCGCAGTTTTTTTATTTCCCTCATAACACATCAGTTTACATAGTCTGTCCAGATATACCACCATCTCATACATCAGCCTCAGGATTATACATAGCACCAGACTACTGTGCGGTATTTACACCATCCATGTCTACTTTTTCCACCATCAATCACTACCCCATTATCAACCATACACACAAACATTTCCACCCACTGCCTGATATGGACTTAAACATGAGCACAAGTATTAAGCTGACTTCACCTAAGTTTGAAACTATGCAGCTGATCAATGAAACAATGAAGCCCTGGGAAGATTTGAGTTTGAGTATGTTCAACCCATATTATGTGTATAGCCAAGCACCTTCTGTCTTTATAATTATCTGCATTGTGGTTGCAGTATTGCTGTTGGCCATGCACAGAATGCATGCAAGAATTGCTAATTTGGAGTCATTGTTTAGTGGGGGAGAGTTAACATCACAGTTAACCACCCTGAATGAAGTGTATATATTTTGTATATAGTATTAATTATATATAAAAAAAAAATAATAATAATAATAATAATAATAATAACACAAAGAAGAATGACCCATATATGGCAGACCAGTACCATTATCTTTAAATGAAATATTAATAACTCTTACAATAATCTTAATTTTAAACTATTTTTATTCTTGCATGTATGCATTTCACTATAATAACTAAGTACATACTGTATTACAGTTAAATAATTTACTTTAATGCATTTATTCCAATATGTATTCAACTTATTTAAAATGTAATATTACTGAATAATCACTATTTACTATGAATAATATATGTATACAATATTCATACAATTATGTTACTTTACAATATTATGTATTTCACTTAATTAGCTTATAAGTTCATTATAATGTGTATGTAGTATGTATTAATATATTATAACTATTAAATGTCGATGGTACGCCATTTTCGCGCGGCTGAGCAAATATAGGACTACATAATAGATAGATAGATAAATAGATAGATAGAGAGACAGATAGAAGCAGGAAGTCAAATGATGAGAAGGTGTTGTGTTTGCGAGAAGCGAGCAGCGCTAAACATGCTTACACGGAGGAAAGCTGACGACAGCGGCCAGTAAGGAGATGATGCAGTTAGCTGTCAGCAGTCCTCTCGTGAGAAAGTTCTGTTGCCATGAGGAACATACGTGACACACACACCCTACTACACCAGATTTTAGGAAAGAGAGTTTAGAAGGAGACAAGCGACCCTAGAGAGAGGTCGAGACGGAGATTAGCCTTAGAACAGAGAGAGAGAGAGAGATAGCGAGACAGGGAGGTAGCTACCCAGGACTTATACTATTATACCTGTTTAATATTTCCAAGACAAATAAAAATAGTCCCATACTATTCTTTACCTCTCCCGTCACTACATGACATCTGGTGGGGAAACTACTACAAGATATAAAAGCCGCTCGACCACAAGTCTAAAATATACTTCTCTACAAGTAACTACAAAGTCTTTATGACAGAAGTGTAACCAGCGACCTGTGACTTATAATGTGTAACTTATGAACTGTGAATGACCTTTGACTTATCTGTGACCCATGGATTATGAGCTGTGACCTATGACTTACGACCTGTGACTTAAGCTCTATGACTTACGATCTGAACCCTAAGCCTTCGACCACCAATATCCTCTTCTTCCCTGGAATGCAATCAATCTCTCTCCCTCCCACAGTCTTGTCTAACTTTGGTCGTTGAGGCTGCAAGATATTCTCTCTCTCTCTCTCTCTCTCTCTCTCTCTCTCTCTCTCTCCATCGCGGACGGCTTGACAAAGCTTTGCCTATGAATATATGAGCGTCACAGGAAAATGCTACAGTTGTTTAGAAGCCTCATGTCCATAGGAGGACACTCATGTTCTTGTCATGAAAGAGAGAGAGAGAGTGCCTGACTATACAAGGTACTAACAATGTTTACTTACGTTCTCTCTTTTCTCTCTCTTTTATGAATGAATTTTACAAGCACAGAAATTTAATACGAGATTGGCCATCCAACTCAGAAAGGTTATTATGTCTGTAAAGAAAGAAACGTAATGACCCAAGAAAAAAGTACTGGTTAGCTGAGGGGAAGGTAACCCAAAAGAAGATGGCATAGCCCTGAAAAAATTAACTTAGTGGGTTAGGTTAGGCAGGCAGACGCGTGACTCCCATGAGACGAGGGAAACTGGATGTCCTGCCTTGAACTTTTTATCCACTACTCCGTGGCCACACACACACACACACTCACACACACACACACACACACACACACACACACACACACACACACACACACACACAGGCAAAAACATTATCCCTCTGCCTTCTAAAAGCGTGCGATGACAACAACAACTACTACTGCTGCTGCTACTATTAATACTACTACATCTAATATTAATATTACTGTTAAAACTACTACTACTACTGCAGCTGCTGCTGCTAATAATAATAATAATTATTATTATTATTATTATTATTATTATTATTATTATACAATAACAATAACGATAATTTATCAAAAAATATAACCAAGACTTCTTTTATCACCATCTTACAGACTACTACCACTACTACCACCATCATCACCATCCTCACCACAGCCAGCCAAGGCCATATCGCAAGTAATGAGCGGTAGGCAAATGTCACCACCATCAACATACACCTGCCCAGATCACCTTACCTGTGTGTGTGTGGGGGGGGGGGACGAAGTGAAGGGGAGTACTAAGCCACATCCTCTACAAGGTCTTCGTATACGAGCCATGTTTCTCATTTGTAATACTGTACCAGAGAGAGAGAGAGAAGGGGGGAGGGATTTCGACTGGATAAAAGAAAAAGTGGGTAAAATATTTTTACTCTCACAGGTAAAAATCTCTCTCTCTCTCTCTCTCTCTCTCTCTCTCTCTCTCTCTCTCTCTCTCTCTCTCTCTCTCTCTAACCTAACTCCTAACTGAACCCAATATATCAGCCTAACTAACAAAACAACCCTGATATTAAGAAAACAAACCTAACCTAACCTACATTTTCCTGGATAACAAAAAATGTTCAAATGGTACACAAGGAAAACTAGAAAACACTCACAAAGCGCATTCCTCCGACAATGCCATTACTATTAAAAGGAATGCGGATCCGCATCTGTGGAGATACTGTGTGGAATACATAGGATCCGGATCCGCCCCAAAATTTAATTCATTGTTCCCATGGCCCACTCGTCCACAATATTTTACTGAAATTCAGTGAGAACTTTTGGAGATATTGTGCGGGATACAAAGGATCCGGATCCGGACCTAGATCCGCCCCAAATTTTAATCAGTTCTTTCTTGGCCCACGGCCCACCCTTTCACAAAATTTCATTGAGATGAAACTTTTGAGACATCGTGTGGACAAACGAAGAGACAAACATAGGTGAATACATAACCTCCTCCAACTTCGTTGGCGGAGGTAATCAGTGACTTGGAGTGGGATATGAATGAAATGAAAACGTTAACAAATAAACACGTGACTGAAAGAAAACGGGAAGGTTGTAAATGAAAGAAAATGAGAAAGCCGTCGAACTGTGAAGGGTGACTAAAATACGGTACAGACGGTGCCACCATGTATTTGCCGGTGAATCTTTCCTTGATATATTATTCTCAGTCTTGTTTGGTCTTCGGTGACAACGTCACCTTGACCACTGGTACTCGCACTATATAGTAAAGATTCTAAAATATGAGTCTGAGAGATTATTGTCACCCCCTCCCCTGATTTCACATCTCTCTTGCACTTATTTTAGCTTTTACTGTCATTTGTACTGTTTTGTGTATTTTTGAGATCGAATTCTCGACCAAGTTTTCGATCAACACCCTACCGTCATTCACAGTTTGATTTATAGGAGGAATTTGAAACGTGTCAAGTTTCTGCCATTTTTTCCTTGTCGTCCATTACAAAAATAACAATAATAATAATAAATAAATAAAGACGGCTTTCCTTCTTGTAACTTAGATTTGTCTTTGCGGAACGAACAAGAGACTCCCCTCGTCCTTCAAAATGTTTTATTCAGCTTGGACAAAGGCCTCTATTCGTGAATCCCACCATTGTGTTTGAGTTTTTATTCTGTTCCGCATTATTCTGTTATTCTGCTCCTATCCCGGTGTGGTCTCCAGAGGCATCGTTCCCGGGGGTGGTGGGCATTGTGTTCATTACTAAATAAGAATTCACAAACAAAGTGCTTAGAAAGTTGGTATGATGAGCTATGGATCACAAATTCGATCCCAAGCTTGGTCAGGAAACAATCTGATAACGTGAATTTCGTTTAAACAGAGTTTGCTGCTCTTCCGCAAGACTTACCAGACAAGTTATAAAACCAGCCCCAGTAATACTGTTACACCAGTCATGAATGAGATTGCCTTGACATATATTTATACGTATGCTGATGTTTAGCACCGAAGTGGAGATATGTGAAGGTGAGTGGCAGATACGAGTGTACTTCTGGCCTGGAATCTGGAGCCGGCCTCCCCCCCAAAAAAGCTTAAGTCTAATTACACATCTGAGACTGATATCTGTCTCGTGGTGGCAAGAATAAAATACTGACAACGTCATCATATTGTACGGGTAATTTACTGAGAGGGGGAAAATGTATGAAAAAAACTTGATATCTGCCAGCAGTTCGTGAAACAAACAGCTACCTTGTATGCCACATTACAGAGCATATTCAACAGAGCAGTACTAAGCCATGCGCGCTTTACTCCCTGCATGGGGTTCAAAATGAGTCTGAAATTGTGGGCTTGTCACCATCGTTAACTTAGCGCTGACTCTATACAGGCGGCATTTACTGCATGTGAGATGTTGCAGGGATGGTATTTAGCTTACCGTTTTTCGCCCATTGGCTTAAGGTTGCGAAGCCATAACTCCAAATTTTAAGGCTCCCTCTTGACTATAGTTTGAACATACCCCCGAGAGAGGTTAAATCGTCCCCTTGGCGCCAAAGAGTTAGGAACAAGACTGCTGATGCATGGATGACATGTTGACGCCTGTCATCTGGTAGTCTTGGATTCGATCCTGATCCCCGGCACAGCACACGTGGATTATAAAGTAGTGGCACCATGACGACCCTCGGCCCCCATACCCTGAGACTTGCCCGACTGACGCTCATGACGACGATGATGATGATGTAAGTGAAGAGGGAGAGAGGGGGTTGAGGAGGGAGATATGATAGGGACGGGAGGAAGGGCTGGAGAGTGGGGATGAGCAGGGGAAGGGGGGAGGAGGGTGTGGGAGGGAGGAAGTGAGGAGAGGGGAGAGAGGAGGAAAACGAGTAACAGCAGGGAGCGGGAGGGGAAAGGAGAGTGTGGGGAGGGGGATAAGGTGCGAGGGGAGAGGAGAGGGGAGTGAGAGCAAGAGGTGGGGTGGAGAGATGGAGGAAAAGCAAGAAGGTAGGGAGGAGAGGGGGTGATGGAAGGGGAGGAGGAAGAGGAGCGAGATGAGCCTGGGCACAGGGGAATGGAAGCGAGAAGAGGGGAAGGGAAGGGGAGGAGAAAAATAAGGCAAGAGATGCAAGGGGTGGGGGAAAGGGGGTGAGATGAAGATAGAAGAGAAGGCAGAGGAGGGGAGGGGTAGGGAGTGGGGACACAAGGTGAGGTCCGGAGGGAGGGGGGGAGAGTCGAGGCTAGGTGAGGGCTGGATGTGGAGGTAAGGGCAGCTGACCAAGGATAGGCTACTCAGTCTCTCAAAGGTCCTCACACACAACACAAGAAACCCAAGTACTGCTTCATTGTGCCGTGTGTTTATTGCACAGCCCGGACGAGAGTGCTGCAAGCTGTGTTCAGTTGCCAAGGTGTATCAGTATTCAAAAATAATTAATAGCAACGAATATATGTTGATTTCTTATGGACTGGATCTGATAATGGTATTTATTCTATGAAAGCAAAGGATGTAAAGAAGAAAGTTCCCCTCTTCCCACCAGTCCCTTCAGTCACGGCCGGCAGGAAAAAGTGAGAAAACCCAAGAAGCTGTACAGTATGATAACATGTTGTCGTGATTTATAACAATGAAGGAGTGGAAAATATTTTCTCAGTATTTCATTTGGAATATTTAATATAGGAGGGAATATTATTATTTTTCTTGCTTAGTGTGTGTGTGTGTGTGTGTGTGTGTGTGTGTGTGTGTGTGTGTGTGTGTGTGTGTGTGTGTGTGTGTGTGTGTGTGTGTGTGTGTGTGTGTGTGAGTGTGTGTATTCCTGAGAGATAAATAAACTATACAAGACCTAAATTCATGGCCAAAAATCAGTAAGTATTGAAGTTATTATTTTAACTTTCAGCGAAACTGAGCAGATTGGACTGCTCACTGAGAATTCGGAGCTAGACATTTGGTCAGGAGAGCCTTCAAAGTCAAAACTTTCTCGCACCTCACAAATTTTAGAGGGAAATGATTACACGGCGCCTCGCTGCGGCGAGGCGCTGTCTGCCGCAGGGGAGCATGGGTTCATCGCACGGATGGCCCTGCGGGGGAGGATGCTTGCTTGTGCTTAACGGGTCTGCTTGGCCAGAGAGACCGGGGTTACTCAGCAACAACAACTACTACTTGACCAGAAAAGAAACCATGCACAAATTCAGACGACTGAATGCGCCTACCTACTTTCGTAGTCATTACCCTCAGAACATGCTAAGCAGATGTCATGCTACTTTGTGCACAGTCTTTGTCTGTTATTACTACTGTGTTAGGTAGTGCTATGTGGTGTATGGAGACATTTTCAATGCATTTATTTTTTTTATGTAGTGGGGGAAGGGGTATCATACTTATAAATAAAAGAATGCAATGGATCTTATGTTGATACAATAAACTGTGTGCCTCTCATATTCAGGAAGTCCTTGATTGGGAGTACAATCGTTTCCTGGTGTGGGTAACTTATATATGTGGTGTTTGTACATTCTGTTAATAGCCTTAGAACCTTATCGTGTGCTTAATGGAGTTTTACCATGTTTGTGTCTGATGTAAGAGGAACACACTTTGAGCTAGTACAATTTTATCACGAGAAGATTAAAGAACTACTTTGAACTGTTGGGCAAAAATGGTGCTTGTAAGTTTCTCCAGTGCATCCAGCTAACCAGTGATCTATTAAATGATGCAGACAAAATCATGGCGTGTTGCGGACAGTATTGTCACGTTGCAAAAAGGCATGTTATTATGTAAACCACTGGTGTGTCGCATACAAAGCTGTTATGTTGCACAAAGGGATGTTATTGATAAGACTGTTTTGGTGTTTTAGAAGCAATAGCCTACTGTTGTATCGTAGACTGTACAGACATGCCAAAAATAATGTTATGTGTTGTAAGCAGCACTGGTCTGTATGTATTAGCCTTCTTGTGGCTGCCACAAATATCACTTGACTCTGCAAGTACAAGTAGTGGTACACACTTCTTGGCAACCTGCCTTGATATACAGTACTAAGAGGAAGCTAGCTCATGCGAGGTGTGTGAGCTGAAGACAGGAAGGTGAGGTGTGAGGAGAGGACAAGCATGTGAGAAGTGAGAATAGAGGACATATGAGTTGTGAGGAAAGAACAGGTCAACTATATGAAGTGTGGATATGTTTAGTGTGAGACAAGGTGTCAGGTGCACCAAGTGAGGTGTTAAGTGTCAGGTGAGGTGTCAGATGGTGTCAGTTGAATTAAGGTGTCATTTGAAGTGTCAACTATTAGCTGAGATTTCAGGTGTAAGTTGGTGTCAGCTGAGATGTCAAGTATCAGTTGAGGTGTCATGTGTTAGATAAAGTGTCATGTAAGGTGTCAGGTGAACTGTCAAGTGAAATGTTCGGTGTCAACTGTGGTGTCATGTGTCAGCTGGGATGTCAGGTGTCAGCTGAGGTGTCAGTATGGTTACAAGTATCATTAGAGGGCTAAGACGTTACGTGATATGTCAGCTTAGGTTTCAGGTGTCTAGTGAGGCGCCAGGTGTCATATTAGGTGTTGGAGTTTTTTTTTTTTTTTTTTTTTTTTATGTGTCCGACTCTGGACAAAGGCTTCAGGGCCTATATCTCGGGGGCAGTAGCCTATCCCAAGGCCCAGTAGTCCTCCTACACCTCCACATGTCACCACTTCGGCGCTAACACCCACCGTCCATATTGAATACAATGCTAGGGCTGTCTCATACAGGACTGGTGTATTGGTATTAGCGGGGGTACTTTTATGACATGTCGGCGGGTCATCTGGTAGATCAGGAAACTGTGCTTTTATGAAATTCAAATCCTTAAACTGTTCCCTGCACCAGCCGGGATTCGAACCTGGGTCCATCAGGACTGCAGGCCGCCTCTCTACCGATTCAGCCACCGCTGAAATATTAATAAACAATATCAGAAATGCAAGGGCACACACACACACACACACACACACACACACACACACACACACACACACACACACACCGCTTGCCAACTGGTGGACGGGAGTTCGCGCCTCGCTCAGGTTGCGAAAAGTTTCACTGATGAAGTGGGTGGTTACTGTCCCCCTTGAGCAAGGGGACGGGTGTGTGTGTGTGAAGGTCACAGCCTTGCCCTTAGATCGGACTATATGAGCTCTCAGCTCCCTTCCGAGAGGGTAAAAAGCTGACGATCACGACCATCAAGTGATCCTGACCGACCCGGTGAATTACACACACACACACACACACACACACACACACATACACACACACAAACAAGACGGCTGCCGAGACTGAAGATAATACGCGTAGAGCCACCATGACTGATAAATATAAGTAAGAAGGAAGGAAAGAAAGAGCTAGACAGTAGGAAAGTTAATAAGAACTAACGTCGTAAAAGCATGAAATAAAGAAGAAATTGAAGAAGGGAAGTAAGAAAGAATTCAACTCACAATACTATCTTCTTAATGCGTGCACACAGCACCCGTTTGTCTACTCGTTCTCACTCCCCCTCCACTGCATGATTTAACCGATACTCTCATTCTCTCATGTACTCAACCGTCTGCCTAATATGATTTTCGGTCTTCCTATGCTCTCCAGTCTTTTAGACTCACTGTGCTCTGGCATCTCACACTGAACAGACCTTGATTCTGGCATTCTTAAAAATATAAAAAATAGAAAAAAACGTATAAAAAGTACAGCTGTGTTTGCAAAAAGGATACCTTTTATATTAACATCCAATTCAGTAATTAGTCTCCAGTGATTTTGATGGTGAGAAATATTATGATGATGATGATGATGATGATGAAACAAGCGGGGAATATGAAACATCAGGATGGACTCTGAACAAGTAAACTTTTTTAATTTCACAACTGAAACCTTCGACCAGGTAAAAAGCCAATTTCCAATCATATAATATTAAGTTCACTCGCTCTACCTGCTCCAGGCAGTGTATTGCTGGGGCTTTTAATAAAGGAGGAATTATATGTGAAGTTGCTGTTGTTTTGTTTATTTGCCGCTTATGCTTAATGGCTGCGGCGCTCTTGTTTGATTTAGGGCGCCGTTGACTTAATGTAATGAGTGCCATGATAAACTATTACCCTTACAGTTCCAGATTTTTACCGTTTTAGTGTGAAATATTCATATTTTTCACTGCTCACATATTACCCTTTCACTGCATAATTTTTCACTGTCTAGACGTTACTGATTCACTATCAGATTATAAATTACCTTTTCATTCCCTTCTCACTGCCACAAAATCACTCTTTCACCGTTATAATATTGCCATATTCACTGTAGCTATGTAACCCTTTTCCTACAAAGATAATTTCTGATAAAATTCAGCGCTTCTATTATAAATTCACGAATCTACAATCTACGATCGCTGAGGGTGTGAACAAGGTCTCTCTCTCTCTCTCTCTCTCTCTCTCTCTCTCTCTCTCTCTCTCTCTCTCTCTCTCTCTCTCTCTCTCTCTCTCTCTCTCTCTCTCTCTCTCTATTTATCTATCTATCTATCTATCTATCACTCTCTCTCTCTCCATCAGTTCTGAAGCATTCTTGGCGATAGAACATTACTGACCTTTGCATGCATCATTGCTGACCACACTGCAATGTGGGATGCAGGTTGACTCCATCTAACAATAAAAGCCAATGCATTTGCCCACGAATGTGAATCACCCTCCATCGCTAAAATACTAGATCAATACTCCTCTGGCAATTGGAGGCATATCACCGCAGCTTCGCGAAAATACAGGTCTTAGGATTTCGTCCGCAGCGTTTCAGTGTCTCTTTGCGTTCCAGTCAAAGAAAAAAATAGATCAATAATCTTCTGGCAATCATCGCAGCCTCGCCAAAATTATTAACCAACAAACTAGATATCCCAGGATACTGCCCACAAAGTTTGGATATAATTTGCCCACTTGATTTTGAAATATTTTGGCAACAGACAGACACATACACACAGATACAGACACGCAGACGCAATCGATATCATCATCACCTCGCTAGGCGGGCGATATTTACGGAGGGCCTATTAATGACCGTAGAAAAAAAAATCATGGGTTTCCTTTCATATCCGAGCACTCATTTTGTTTTCTAATACTGTCCAGTAAGACGACAATATTACTCCCTCGCCATCACAAATTTTACTATTGTCATTTATATGGGAATACCGTGGCGACGAATACAGGGTTGAGTTAGTGTCATTTCCCTCTGAACCCTTTCAGTCCGATGACGTGTATTGTGGTCTGTTATGGCAGTCACCAGACGATTCTCCTCAGCTACGGAGAGATTTTTAGAACTAGAGGAATTAGACATAGCTCTTGTTAAACCCTTCACAATCGCAGCTTTGACCCATGTTGAATAAGATCGCCTCGTGGTTGCAGGAATAAACTATATTAATATGTCATCGAACTGATGTGTACGATGACGCCCATTTTCTTTAGTTCTGACTTGCAAACAAAAAGACGATTTTTGTGCAGCCTGGGGTGAAAAATGATGTCAACGGGTTAATGAAGACTACACGTAACTACTACCCTTAGGTAAGCCTCTCCCAAACTGAAAGAAATTATCTGATGGTGAACTGCACTTTAACTTGACCTAAATCTATCATCTCACCATCTTGAATGTTGAGCTGAAGCAAAAGAACAGCACTAGAACACGGTGCTAGTGACGAGGAAATGCCATGGAAACGATGTGCTGCCGTAACAATCCCTCTATTTTTTCTCTTCTTTTTTTTGTCAATAAGTTACATGAAAGAAGCTGCGAAGGAATGAAAAAATGGGCCTGATTAAACTGGAACAACTACAGAAAAGCCGGTGTCGTAGTGAAGAGGTTTAGAACCAATTCAGACAGGATACACTTTTTCCCCCTAGAGTCAAACAATTTTACATAAGTTCGGTCAAGCGTCCCAGGGCTGTAGTGGTTAAAGTTTGGTAGTTTCATTATCACAATTCTCTGTGTGTTTTACCTCTTCAAGCCGATTGCGTATTCCTTTTGGCTACCTCCACATGCTTTTATTTTCCGAACAGATGGGGACAGACATAAGCCTCACTAACTTCTCTACTAGCGGCTCTCCTAACTTGAATACAATCGTCCGTAGGCAACGAGAATACAATACAAAAATGCGTCATTGTATTGAAGAGGTCAAAGTATCAGTATCAGAATAGCTACCCGGTCCTTTTGCCAGGACATCACCCCTTTAGTCCCAGAAACAAATAAATAAATAAATAAACAGTGTCAGAATACACCAATTGATGGAGAGTGCTACAGTTATGACAGTGACCTACAGCAGTGCCCCAGTATAATACCAGTGAACTACAGTGCCTAAGTGAAGCCCATATGATAGTGCTGCAATGGTAAAACAATACCACAAGGAAGGTATGCAAAGACAACAGTGCCACAGCAAAAGAATATGTTCAAAGAAAGATATATAACAAAAGATCAATGTTATGAGAATGATGCCTAATACGAAAAACAGTGTCACAGTGGTAGAACAGTGCTAGACGAAAGTAGCCTACACAGCGGGGGAAAAGTGCAACAGGAACAACTTGTAACAAGAGAACAGTGTGCCACAGTAACAGAATGGTACTAAAGGTATGTAAGAACAGAAAGTGACAGTGACAGTGCCAGAGAGGAGACTTACACAAGAACAATACCAGAGACAGAACAATGCCAAGGGAAAGATTTAAAACAAGAGAAACAGTACCACAGCTGGAAAAGGGGGGAGTGGCACATGGATAAAGGGAGATGAAAGTGAGCTGAGTGAGTGAGCTGAGTGAGTTTAGTGAGAGGATGAAGTGCAGAAGGAAGTGGCAATGGTTTGCTTGGAGGTCACCGAGTACTCCAAACTGTTTACTGGCGCCGTCACACCTCACTGTCATGGTGAGATGTGTGCAGTGAGTGATAAGGGGTGAGGCGAGGAGTGTGCAGGGTGAGGTGGAGTGGTGTGAGAGATGTAGTGTGAGTGGGGATTGTGAAGTGAGTGAAACATGAAGGATAATATGGCGATAAAAGCCGTGAGTGTCTGTGGTAAGATGATTTGTGAGAATGATTAGTGAGATGGTCTGTGAGCGTGAGTGGTGAGATAATCTGCCAGAGTGAGTGGTGTTTAGATAATTCGTGGGAGTGAATGGTGAGAGGATCTGTGAGTGAGTGCTGAGGTTATCTGTGAGAGCGAAGTGAGGTGAGGCGAGGCGAAGTGAGGTTAGGTGAGATGAGATGAGTTGAGTTGAGGAGAGGTGAGTTGAGGTTAGTCAGAAGCGAGATAAGGAGTTATAAAATAGTGGTGATATGATGTGAAGAATAAAGTGGCATTACATGATATACAGTAAACATTCAGCCACTTCTTGGACACTCTTGATTATTTTCTCCCTTCTGCGGGTCATTTCATAGTGCCTCTTACATAGCAATATATTTGCCATCTTACATCATTCTTAGCTTATTCTTAGATCATTCCTTCTCGTATATGTCATGGATATCTACCTAATATCGACACGGTTTTCATGAGTACAGGAGGATAATTAAGGTGCAGTGTACAAAAATAAATCGCTTAGGGAGATGTGTTAGAAAATATTCGAAGCTAATAGATATGTGGTCCTCGATCCTGTGCGAAACAAATTGCTCACGAACCTGTGCGATATAAATGGATGAGGAAAATGCGTTACGGCATCCCCGAAACGAGCAGGAATAAGACCCTTAAAGCGATCCACCTGAATATACAAAGGAATTATTAAGGTGCAATGTGCAAAATAAATCTGTGATCTAAAAGCGTTAAGAAATCCAAGAAGCAAAGACCCAGGAACCGATGTGCAGGGGGCCTAACCTTCACACCGACTAGCGCCTCAGACCACTTGACCATCACCGTCCTTTAACATTTTCAGTTCTTTTTATTCTCTCCGACAAGGAAAATATGTTTTCACCAATGTTTGTTTGTTTGCTTGTCTGTTTCTTAGCAGGAATACTCAAGAACTAAAAGAGAAATTTAAACCAAATTTGGTGGCTAGATAGCCCATGTCCCAGGGAACAACCAATAAAATTTCGGACAGATGTTTGTTAGTTTATTTCTCTGTTAGCAGGATGACTAAAAAACTTAAAGATAGATTTGGACCAAATTTGGTGGGTAGTTAGCCCATGTCCCAGGAAACAATCGATTAACTTTTGAGACCAATTCGGATCGTATTACAGATTCTGGATCCGGAAAACACTTTTTGCGAAACCCTAATCAGTGATGAGAAAACCTAACCCATTTTGAAGAGTGGTTTGGAAATTATGTTGCTCTTCTCGGAGAGATGCGATCCATTGAGTGCCCCTCTAGTTTTTATTCTAATTATCGCTCTGCAGTTATTATATTAAACTTGGATGAGATATTAAGTGCCATGAATCTTTAAGTGCATTCAGTTGCTTTTATTTCTACTCTGATTATTGTAAAAAAAGATGATGTTTACCTTGGAAAAGATATTAAGTACCACAAGCCTGTGCATTCAGTTATTTTATTATGATTATCTTGGGAAAATTATAAAAAACTTGAGATAGACTTTACCTTCAACGAGCCATTTAATATATAAACTCATTTTTTTTTTTTACTGTTACATTCAACGAGTCTTTTAATATACTAAGTTGTTTTTACCTTTATTAATTATCGTCCAAAAATTATTTTAACCTTGGGTAAGATTTCCACATGCCAAGGGGCATACCATTTCACCACGGTAACTTCTTTTTTAATTCATTTTTGCAACCTTCGGATAATTATTTCATCTCGGGAAAGCCTTTCAAACTGGCTGGATCTGGTGCAAACTGGACGAGTCGGGTTCACTGGACGAGTTATGTGCAGTCTTCATTAATCCCTGCAGCACGAGAAGTCTCTCTGATGTCGAATAAAAGCGTCTGGAGATAGCAGGGGAATATTTTTGGTACTTTAAAAAGTTATAAATGATCTGAAGGACTGAGATAGTTTCCTACCATACCATGAAACTGATCGCATTTGTATATGAATCTCTCCGTCTTGTGTTCATAATGTTAAACTCTCTCTCTCTCTCTCTCTCTCTTTGATCGTACGCAGAGGTGAGGTGCGAAATCAGCTACGGCACAAAATTGACTGCAGTTGTTTATCATTCTCGTCCTTGCCCTACGTTTATAATTTTCAGATACTTTCTCCTCCCCCTTTCTGTCTCTCCCTCGTTTTCCGTCTCTTCCCCCTCCCTTCCCTCTGTGACTGCACGCAGAAGAGAGATAAGAAATCAGTTGCAACATAGAATTCACCGTATTTGTCATGAAGATCTCCCTGACGCCACTCACAATATTCATAATTTTTTCCCTCTGTCTGGGTGTACGCAGAGATGAGGTATGAATCACTACAGGTCCTGCCTGCTGACCTCCTCCTTGACCACTCTCAAAAGGTCATTCGACAAGGCTGGCCCAGAGCGGTCCAACTGCGAGCACTGGGTCAAGGTGGGTCGGAGGGTGTAAGGTGGTTGGCTGCACGCCAGGTGTAGGAGGGTGGATATTTTCATGCAATCATGTACAATATACGCCAGGGTGTCTCGTGGGTTAATGCACTGCAACTGCATGTGGTCCTAAAGGGTTTACGTCTGATGTGTAAAGTTAACGCCTGGTGTCTTAGTGAGTTAAGGCACTCCAACCCCATGCCCGGTAAGAGTTTACGTCTAAAAAAAGGATTTTTTTTTTTGTTCATATGCCTAAACATCGCTCAGGGAGGAACATCACATGCGACATACATATGTACAGCACACACACACACACACACACACACACACACACACACACACACACACACACACACAGCTATTCTCTAAAGGCAGTTACATCTACACAGTAAAGGCCAGTGTACAGTCTCACACGACCCACCTCCAGGAGCCTGGGCCCGAGGGTAGGCTCCTGTAATCCGGAACAATTAAGGATGGGAGTTCGACCTACGCCCCTGGCAGGAATTTGCATGAGAGATAGATAGATAAATAGATAGATAGAGAGAGAGAGAGAAAGAGAGAGTAGAGAGGGTTCATTCTACACCGCGATCGTCAAAACTGGTCCATAATTGTGGTCCTTAAAATGCGAACGAATGAACAGACGGACGGACGAATAAACTGATTTTGCCTCAGCCGCCCTAAAGCCATTGACTTCGCTTACAGAAACAGGAAAAGTAGTACACACACACACACACACACACACACACACACACACACACACACACACACACACACACACACACACACACACACACACACACACACACACACACACAATCTTGGCAAGAATGTGATATTAGTTACTGTACACCCCGGAACCTGTGTTGGCATATTGTTCTACTGTATAAATGTCAACCACCTTATCCCCACCTTCTCTCTCTCTCTCTCTCTCTCTCTCTCTCTCTCTCTCTCTCTCTCTCTCTCTCTCTCTCTCTCTCTCATACACACACACACACACACACACACACACACACACACACACACACACACACCTGTTTACCTTTGGAGGTCGTGTTTACTGGTGTGATTTTCCTGAAGTGTGTGTGTGTGTGTGTGTGTGTGTGTAGGTGCAGAAGGCAGGTTGGCACATATGTCTGAATTTACAGCATTACTTTAAATTTTAAAGTAATGCTGTAATTAAGGCGCCGTCACACCTCGCCGTAATTTTACATGTTTTACATATTTTAAAATTTTAAAATATGTAAGTGAGAGAGAGAGAGAGAGAGAGAGAGAGAGAGAGAAACGTTACCGTACTGTACAATATTTTTATCAAGCCTTGCGTTGAATCTGGAAAAGCCTCACCCGAGCCGAGTAAAATCGTCCGATAGTAGCAAAAATTAATAAGACGTAAAAAGACGACACCGCAATGTAGCGGTTAAATGGTTTATGCTGACGTTTGCATAAAAACTGACTCTGATCATTATGGTGTCGGGCAGAAACGCTAACCCCACAGACACGCTTACCTTATTACGCTTTCTGCCTACGGTTCCCTGGGTTCTGTTTACGGATTCCTGTTTTGTCTAATTAGGAGGTGTCTATGGACTCCTGGATTCTGTTTACGTATTTGTCTACGTATTTCTCTGGCAGATGTGTATTAGTGTCATAAGAGGAGACGTAATCAATCCCTTGCTTCACCCACATGACATTGCCTGACACTCGCAAAATAAACACACGTTCAAACGGACGGTCCATTATTACCCCCCGTCAAGGTACACGCGTCCGAGGCTAGGTGACAAGGTAAAAGTAGTTCTATGCACTTCAAAGTAGGTAACTAGATAAGCCAACTCTCACTGTGGACACCATGAAACAGAACAACCTCCAGTCACCTCTGGCGGATCGAACAGATGCGTACAAGCCAAGGTGATCACTCCGACTTTTTGCTTTCTGACTCCTACATCACCAGACACTCGAGCGACAGAATTGCAAAGGATGATTTTAGTTACCATTATTGTAAGTATTATAATCGGCCCGCTATCAAGAGGTCCCGAGTTCGATTCCCGGTCCTACCATGGGATTTTTAGCAAGGTCTCTTTACCCCAGACCTGTTTGCATCTAGAACTGAAATGGGGAGTTGAAGTCATGTTTACAGTCTTTACTAAGTTTAAACTGTGTGTAAGACTGTTTGCATTGCATGTTTATCTCCTTTTATTCAGTTAACATACACTTTACAGCCAAGCGGGACTGTCTATTCATATGCTTGTCTCTCTCTCATGGAACTACCAGTCATATAACCAAAATTAGAGTGGATATTGAGGCGAAATGTACAGTACGAGATGATATGTAACTGCCATGAAGATTTACCCATCGCCAAGATTCGCTGAAGTCATCTCTAAACACTGTACGATCCTGGCTTGCATATAGGACGGCCTCGTCTTGTAGCACCAGTTGCAGTCTCGGGCTCATCTGAACGTGAACCCAGTGAGCTGCAGGCTAAAGTTGCCCGTCTGCCTCAGTCCACTATCCTCTTTTTGTGGGGATAGGGAGGGGACTGAGGAGCGTTTGTATAAATAGACAGCTCATGCTCGTGCAAAAAAGCAAAGATGTCCCACTTCATTACCATGGCCACGTCTTGCTGTTCTGGGGTATATCTGACCGGTTTTCACTCATCTGCAGGGTAGAATAAAAGGTAGGCATACTATTCCCTGCAAAGGCGAAGAGGCTCGAGTGGGTTGGTGCTCGTTCGACGGCCACGGGTGAATGTGCGTGATAAAAAAAATAAAATAAAATAAATCGAAAGAAAAACCATTAGGCGCTTCTCTGTGATTCGAACCGTCACACCAGGCACATGATCTGCACCTCCACCTCTCCCAGTGGATCCCTCGTCCCACCCATGCTCAGCCACCCAGGGCCTTGCCATTCCCCTTTCCTTCATTCCTTTCATTTTCCTACTTCTTCTTCTTTTTTTTTTTTCAATCCCCTGGCCTTTCCTATCGTGGCCTTTCCTCTCTTTCCTTGATTCTTTTTATCGCTTCTTTCACTCCGTTTTTATTCCTCCTTGCTCTTCTTTCCTCCCCCCCCCCATCCCCTCCTTTCATCCCCTCATTCCATTCACTTTTCCTCTCTCTCTCTCTCTCTCTCTCTCTCTCTCTCTCTCTCTCTCTCTCTCTCTCTCTCTCTCTCTCTCTCTCTCTCTCTCTCTCTCTCTCTCTCTCTCTCTCTCTCTTAAAATCTTTAAATCCGACATCAGTCTTAATAAATCCTCACTCCAATCACCAAAATTTACACAACCAGCCGTGAGGAGAGGCTTTTCAAACACATAATGCAGGACTGGAGATTAAATGACCTGCTTGCTTTCTCTCGGCGTTAATTAATCCACCACTCCGAGGCTTCTGCAGATCTGGTAGTGACTCACCAAGGCTACTCGTCTTTCCTCTGGGCTTTTACAGATCGAGACTCTTCTTTTAATTATTTCATTTTTGTTTTTATTGGGCGACTTTATCCAGGTGTCTTTTCCGGATCTGAATAAAATCTTGTACGTGCTCAAGACGGGTGCTGCTCTTTCGTTTGACGCTACGGCATTAATATCTTTTTATTATTATTATTATTATTATTATTATTATTATTATTATTATTTTATTATTATTATTATTATTATTATTATTATTATTATTACGCCTGCTCTCGTGATGCGAAAGCGGATGTAATGTTTTGACCTGTGCGCGAGCGTGTGCATGAATCTGTCTTCATGTATTTCCGTATGTTCTTCTATCAACATATTAAAAGAATAGCTCAATCAGCTTGCATCCGATTTTAACCAAACTTGGTGGAAGAGCTGAGGGCAAGGCAGATTAACTTATCGTTACTGAGAATAATATATTAAATGTCAATATTAAAGGGCTAGGTCAGGATGTGATTTAGCAAAATAAACTAAAACGGTTTTTATCCTATATAAAACAAACTTAGAACAAGGGATGAGAGTAAGACAAGAATGAAGTGAAAAAATTTTGAGAACAGTCAAAGGGGAGGGTCACAGGCCAAGGACATAAATCGACCCGTGTGTATAATTGTCAAAATAACCCCAACAGTTTTTATCCGAGTTTAGCCAGACTTAGAGGAAAAGTTGAGCGCCAACCGATATATGAATTTATTTTTTTTACAACAATGAGTCAAAGGTCAAGGGCACAGAGTAAGATCAGCTTAAACAGTTTTTATCAGATTTAAATGAGACTTTGCGGAAAAGTTGGGGACAATGCACGAATAAAAGGACTCCATTTTTAAAACAAACATAGGTCAAGGTCACAGGGTAAGATCATTCAGTACTGATCTAATCTGAACCAAACTCGGAAGTGTTACGGGTCAAGCAAGAACAAAGGGACTCAGTTTCAAGTACAGTCGGTCAAATGTCAAGATCAGGGGGCAAGGCGAAATTTTTATCCTTTCTGCTGTCAGAAGAATTTATTGTTTAGGATGGATTATTTGATCGACGGTGGTTAAATGTAACCCCTTCATTGATACAGGTCCTTCCTAAGCAGAATGAATTTGTCGTCTGGAGGCATCAGAGGTCATCGTTATGGAAAGATAAATGTTGCAGATCTCATCATCCTCGTCTTTCCATTTGCCACAATCCTCCTAAAGAGTGCATAAATTACTCTTACATTTGCGAAATCTGTAAACTGGGGTGATACAACAGTTTCAGCCCTCCTTGGACTCTCTTCCTGTATGACATAAGCGCTTATAAACAGTGGGGTGAGTAAGATAAAAAAAAGAAGGGTAATGTAGGGAGGCGGCAGGGAGGTAGGGAGAGCGAAATGAAGCAGGGAATGGGAAGAGGGGTAGAAAGGGGAAAGGGAGGTAGGGAAGACGGAAGGAAAGCAGCAAAAGGGAAGGGAGGGAGGAAGAGAGGGAAGACTAAACCACTCATCGCCTTGGCTTCAGGAACATTCGTCTCAATCGTTCACCTTGTCTCCGGAGTCCTGTTCCACGTCATCTGTCTTTGCATTCACAACATCACTCTCTTCCGCGGAATTAGCTTCTTAGAGGTTGAGTGTTCTGTATATATGATCAGATTAGCCTATGTGGGGTTTGGGTAGTGTAGGGTCAACAGGATTAAAGTAAAACTCATCATGTATGCCGTGATAGCTCCGAGGTATCTAGACTTTCACTTGACTTCCACTTGACTTTGATAATGACCTCCAGTTTACAGGAAAAAGATAAGGCTTGAGGTGTTTTATGTGCGCGTTACTTTGCATTGTCTGTTGATGTTCTTTTGACGCTGTGACTACCAAAAAAAAAAAAAAAAAGAGCAATTCACAATTATTATATCATAGCAAAGATACTACCCGAAACTCAAATGAGCCAAATGAAAGTAAAAATGAACTTGATCTATTAAAACTCCCTTAGAAGCACATCACTACAGATCGATCACCATAACTTGCCGGAGATTTGTCCTTCTCTTGTTTCTCTCACGTCTTTGTCATAACTTACAGCTCTTGATTCTTTCCCCAGCTCTTCTTCGTGACTAGTGCTGAGTTTTAGTTTTAATCACTTGCAACAGACACGCATTCAAGATGAAGAGATGGAAACGTTAAGCGAAAAGGATAGAATGTAGTGGAATATTGGCACAGATGTAAATATAAGTACATGTCAGATTCAAGAGAAATCAAGGGTCCTGACTAAGTATTCACGGCCAGAGTCGAATTACACACACACAAACACACACACACACACACACACACAAACACACACACACACACACACACACACACACACACACACACACACACTCACGCACCCGGAGACCTTGATCAAAAACTGGCTTCGTCCATGTGAGATGTGATAGGTAAATTCCTGGTGTAAATAAAAATGAATTTCAAAAATGATAATTTTTTCAGTTGAGGTGACAGAGAGAGAGAGAGAGAGAAAGAGAGAGAGAGAGAGAGAGAGAGAGAGAGAGAGAGTTTTCATAATACAGGCGTTTTCTCCTTTTTCTTTCTCTGTATCCCCGGCAATTTTTTCATCGTGTCATGGCCTTGTTAAAAAGGTGGCTCATCCAAAGGTCATTAGGTAGAACAAACTCTGACTACCTCATCTCAATTCACTCTAAGCTGTGTGTGTGTGTGTGTGTGTGTGTGTGTGTGTGTGTGTGTGTGTGTGTGTGTGTGTGATTATTTTTGCTTGTTTTAGTGATACTTGTTTACTTATTTAAGGGCTTCCAAGCTCTCTCTCTCTCTCTCTCTCTCTCTCTCTCTCTCTCTCTCTCTCTCTCTCTCTCTCTCTCTCTCTCTCTCTCTCTCTCTCATTTAGGAGATGGAAGATACTATTTATCCTTGTTGTTATTTCTACCCCCTACCGATTCTCATTGCAATTCCTGTCAAATCATGCACTCCTGCCACACTTTAAGTTCCGGCACGTCTCAGGTGTGGACGTAATATTCGTTTGAGTCGTGGCGTCTCATTGCGATTTTATTCATCTCCGTGGGGACTGTCTGAACTGGAGGGCTTATATAGGGCGGTCCATATATAGCGCTCTATGGACACTAGCCAAGTGGTATCCTGTGAGTTGCGAGGAAGGCCCTGTCTGCTGGTGTTGCCGTGGGTGTTGCATTGGGGGTAGGAAACGAATATATAATGCCGACTAGACACTGGTAACATTACGTCGTACCCGCAACACACAAGGAATCTCCCGGCGGGATGGGAGAGGAGTGTTTACATTTGAGTAAGAAAGACCTCTAATTTAAACATTATCGTTTGGTTGTAGCTAGAATTAAAATGATACCATGACTCGAGAGGTTAACCCTTCACTGAGACGACATACTCTATACTTCATTCTTGCTGCCTTCAGACGATTTCCTTCAGATTAGGGAGGAAAATCAGGACATGAAGGGATTGATGGAGGTTGTTTGTAGCACCGTCACTACAGATGGTGTCTCCAGCGGTAATAAAATGGTTTGGAAGTGATCAAATACGTCACTGGAATAGGAATTAAAGCGTTTGGTTAGAGAGAGAGAGAGAGAGAGAGAGAGAGAGAGAGAGAGAGAGAGAGAGAGAGAGAGAGAGAGTCTGATAACCATAGATAGAAAAAGACAGATAACGACAGATAGGTAGACTGAAATGCAGATAGGTAGCTAGAGACAGACAGATGGATAAACCAATACACCTCTCACGGGGCTTCCTGTTGTTTCTGCTAACCCCGTGTCATGCCCCGTGTGCCCTCAGGTAATGGCCATGCAGCGGGGACGGTCATGCAGGTGAGAGGGGTGGTACGGGAAGAGCCTGACACAGCCGCCATGTTCCCAAAACGTAAACATCTCGTCCAGGTATGTGTCTTCGGCCTCTTCTTCAGCTTCCCGGAGGTGTGGCCGCAGGAGGTAGCCAGCGAGGTTTCCATAACACTAGCGACGCCCTTCAAACGTGGCTGGAGGAAGGAAGCGAAGGAGATGGATGGGCCCCAGGCAGCGGAAGGATTGGGTGACAGAGAGAGGGACAGCTGGAGGAGAGTTATGGAAAGACTGAGCATGCACGGCCGTCCCAGTGACTCAACGTAAGTAACTGTTTTTCTGTTTAATTTACATCCGCAGTACTGGTGGGAAATGAGAAAGAGGGGGAGGAGGAGAGGCAGGGAAAGAAAAGTGAGAAAAGGAGAGGAGGGGAGACACGGAGGAAAATGAGAGAGAGAGAGAGAGAGAGAGAGAGAGGAAGGAGGAAGGGGGAGAAGAAGGGTAAAATGGAGAGAAGCAGTGGAGAAGGAATAAATAGGCTTCTAAAGAAAAACGGAAAGAGAAGAGAAAAACAAGGAAGGAAGAGAGAAAGAGAAGAGAAGGAAACGAGGGAAAGGGAGAAAAAGACTAGGAAAAAAGAGAAGGAAAAAGAGGAAAATGGAGATAATGGAGGGAGAAGAAACGAAATCCGGGAAAAACACAGAGAGCAAATGGGAGTGAGAGAAGGGCAAGAAGAGGATGAAATGAGAGTGAACAGAGAGGAGAGAGAAACGGGAGAGTGGAAGACAGAGGAAAAAAAGAGGAAAGAGTAAACGAAGAGTGAAGACTGTGTTACTGGCAGCCCTCTTATGGATCGCAAAGACGTTTGTAAAAGAGGAAGGGAGCTAGGGTAGGAGGGAAGAATAGAGGAAGGGGGAAGGAAAGGAAGGGAAGAAGAGGGGGAAAGAGGAAGGAAGGGGAAACGGAGAAAAAGAGAAGTGCTGGAGAGTGAAGAGACGGAAAGAGGAGAAGACAGGAAAAAATGAAGAGAGAGAGAGAGAGTGAGAAAGAGAGAGAGAGGGAGGGAGAGAGAGAGAGAGAGAGAGAGAGAGTGAGTGTAGATATTGTTATTGGCAACTCCTCTGTGACTCTCAAGAAGGTATATAAATACAAGAGGAGCTCTGGGCAAGGGGTCTGGAGGAGGGTAGGAAGGGGAGCGGAGAGGACAGGGAAAGGGTAGGGAGGAGGGAAGAAAAGGGAAAGGATAGGATGGGGAATGGTTAGGAAGGAGTGAAGGAAACGGAAATGAAAGGAGAGGGAAAGGGTCGGTAGGAACGCGGAATAAAATAGAGGAGAAGAGGAGAGAGAAGAGGAGAGGGAAAGGGAAGAAAGGGGAAGGATGAAAGACAAAGGATGGAGAAGAGAGGAAAATATGAATAGAAGAGAAGGGACAAGGGAAGGAAAAGGAGGAAGAAAGAGGGAAAAAAGTGAAAAGAATGGGATGGAAGAGGAGAGAAAGGAGGGAAAACTCAAGGAAATGAGAAGGAATAGGAGATAAAAGAGGAATAGTTCAAGGAAGGGAAGAAGAAAATGGAAAAGAGGACGAACGAAAAAGAGATAAGGAATAAGGAAGGCAGAGGGAGAAAGAATAAGAGGAACTGAAGGGCAGAAAGTATGAAGACTGTTCCTGGCAGCTCACTTAACGCCGTCAATGAAGTATGTGGACACTGAAAGGGGTGCGTGGATGGGAGGAGACCATGGAGGGGAGGGGAAAAAGAGAGGGAAACGGGAGGAAAGGGCATAAGGAAGGAACAGAGATGGGAAAAACAGTGAGGGGGGAAAGGTAAGGAAAAAAGGGAAATAAGAGGAAAAGGGAGGGAAACAGAAAGGGATGGGAGAGAAAAGGTAAAAGGGAGGAGAAAGGAAAGAAAAAGAGAAGGGAAAAGGGATAGGAAAGAGAATGAAGAGAAAAGGGAATGACAAGAAGAAAGAAAAAGAAAAGAGAATGTAATAAGACAGGAGAAAGAGAAGAAAAAGAGAAGGGGGCATGAATGAGAAAAGAGAAGGAAAAGAGAAGGTAATAAGAGAACCAAAATGGAAGGAAAAGCTAAGGGAACAGAAGAGGCGAAAGAATAGAAAAGAGAAGGGAATAAAGGCGCGAAATGGGAAGAGAAAGGGAAGGGAAGCTGGGAAAAAGGAAGGGAAAGAGAAGGATATAAGAAAAGGAAAGGAAAGTCTAAGAGAAGGGAATCTGAGAGGGAAATAGGGAAGGAAAAGAGGAGAGGATAACTGAGGAAGAGGGAAAGAGGGAAGAGAATAAATAAGAAAAAATTAGGGAAGAGGGAAGAGGGCAAAAAGACAAGAGGATGTCCTGTGTTCTAGAGGATTTATATATGAGTGTTATATAAGTGTGTGGGGATTTGTACCTTCACGAGAGAGAGAGCGAGAGAAGGGGGGGGTGGAAGTAACAAAGAAAGGGAAACGGGAAATGAAATATGGTCATAACGGTAAAGGCTGTTCTACATTTGTCTCAGGAAGGTATATGAACACTTGAGAGACACTGGAGTATGTCAGGAGGAGGCAAGTGACCTGGGGGAGGGAAGGGAGGAGAGGAGAAAGGTAAGAGAAGGGAGGAAGGGGAGTAGAGAGGAATAAGGAAAAATATGAAAGAAAGGAGACAGGGAACGAAGAGAAAAGAGAGTTGAGGGAAGGGGGAGGAAAATTGTCAGAAAGGAGGAAAAAGGAGATAAGAGAGAGGTAAAAATGTGGAGAGAAAAGGGGAATGGAGGAAAAGAGAGAAAACACGGAGGCAAGAGACAGAATAAGGGGGATAAAGGGAGAAGATGCCTGTTGTTATTATTAAACGTCTTGCGAGGATAATGTGACGTGATAGCAGAATCAAGGTAGAGATAATTGGCCTGAGGTGGAGAGGGATGGAGAGATGATGAGAAGAGGAAGGGAGGAAGAGATGGAAAGGGAGGGGAAGAGAAGAGGGAAAGGACAGGGAAGAAGAGAAGGAAAGAAAGGAGAGAAGTGAGAGATAGGAAAAGAAGAGGAGAGGAAAAGAGAAGAGATGGAAAGAAAGGGGAGGTAGAGGAAAAGGGGGGGGAATGGGAGAGAGAAAGAAAGGGGAGAGGGGAGAGAAAGAAAGGGAAGAGAGAGAGACAGAGACAGAGACAGAGACAGAGACAGAGACAGACAGACAGACAGACAGACAGACAGACAGAGACCAAGAGTAACATCAGAAGTAATCACTATGAGGGCGCAGTAGGAAGGAAAGCTCACCCAACAATTTTAAGAACAATATTAAAATTCACCCAGAAATCTCCATGAGCAGGAAAGGTAATTACAGTACGATTAAAGCACAGGCCGAGATATTTATTTATGAACTGTGTAGTGTCCTATGAAGCACCATCCGGATGAGATCGTCAAGGGTTTATAGCCGAGGGAAGCTTATGGTGTAGGGTTCACTTAATACAACTCAGGGAAGAGCGAGGCTGGTCACCTTCGCCTTGAATGTCGGGAATGAGTAGGCTAGCCCCGGGACCCTGAGCTCCTGCTGGGGCAAGCAAGAATACAACGATTGGATGATATAGCATGACCCATTAATACCCACCAAATAATCTCCACAAAAATTATAACATCAAGAAGAAAGGTTAAAAAAAAAAAAAATCGACATAAAAAAAGGTCCCAAAATTATACACATTTGAAAATATATTGAGGAAAATATTAACATCACAAGAAAATGCAGCCGAAAGCAGAGGTCAAGCTATTTATGCTGAAGGCTTATGAAGGAGCCATGAAGCTGTCCCGTGGTGGTCTATAAGCTGCTCGCCTTGAGGGAGTATTTTGCTCGCTTGCTACACTGTCTTCTTAGCTACCAAAATATTATCCTCTACGTATTTTTTTTTCTTACACACACACACACACACACACACACACAAAACCAGTCCACCAAACAGGATGTGTGTCCAGGCAACTTGAAATGAATGGGTGTTGATTCTGTCTCCCTTGTCCTTAACCCGACCTCTTCTCCATCCTTTCCTCACACGCGTTATTATGATATATTTTAGTGTCATTAATTTTACCCCAGCCCATAAACTCCCTATGAACTAACAAGCCTCCTGTCATTTGCACTTCCTGTATCCTCCTATCTCCTCATTACTGCACAGCGTCCTCCAGGAATGACGATATTCAAAATTCTTTAAAGTAAATTTATCTTTTAGCTTCAGTAAGTGTCTCTGAACTGAAAAAAAGTCGTAAGCTCGGATATAATGTAAAGTTCCATATTTCTTTTCACCGAGTTAATTGTGATGGTTTTTGACATTCTTGACGCCTTTGATTTGCCCTCAGCGTAGGGAAATCGTTTGACATTAACCACCAGAAATTTAAGTATATGTAATTCGCAGTCAGAGTTAAGGGTTATACAAAAATCTAAACCTATGAGCTTCACTATTGAGAAACATATTCTTGTCAGGTAAGGAAGCTCCCAAGAGCCTCTTCCTTCGCCGTTTTTTTAAAATATTGCAATACTCCACAGATTTTAAAATATGGCCTTTTTTTTTTTTTTTTTATCTCACCAAGCCTCTCGACAGACCTCTATTCAGATCATCATCTTCATCATTTCCACCACCACCACCACCACCACCATCATCATCATCAACATCATCAAACTACTATGAATCGAACGGACAAAATCCAAACGCAAGGAGTGGAAAAGACACAAGCGGAAAATTAGAAAAAAAGAAAAGAAAAGATAAAAGAACGCTCACCTGTGAGCCGTAGTTTTTGTCCGCCATCCAGTTCTATCCTGGGCCGGGGGGAAGTGGTAGGTGGGGTTTTAGACCTAACAAAGACCTTCTTTACACCGACCAAAGACCTGTTTTGCACCAGACAAAGATCTGTTATAAAGTGCTAAGCCTATTGTGTGAACAAATATATTCATTTTTCTTTCTTTGTTTTATATCCAGAGGATTTCATTCACCTTAGAATAGACTTTCCGAAATGGAGGGACGCGATATTCCCTCCATCAGTCCCTTCAACAAGAAAAACTTTATGAAGGTGAATAAAATCGTTCGGAAACAGCAAGAAGAAACTACAAATATACGCCACTGGATTCCAGGGGATAAGGAGGTAGCTGGAAGCCTTGTTAAACTGCACGACGAACAGTTTGCAATGACGCTGTTACTCCTGCAGTCTAGGGAAGCTTGGAACTGTCACCGCCAGGCCTTTGTTGTTTCATGTTACCTTAGCAACGACAATTCTTTTAGCCTCGTGTAAAGGTAGAGGATGAGGAAAAATTATTGTTAGCGAGAGTACCCTGTGAATATACACTACCCTACATTATTTTACATACATTTGTCATTCAGGCCTTCCAGATTTGTTTCATTCACTCGTATAGTATTACTTTACACGTTTGCTGCTGCGACTTTTCATGAGCTGAACAAAGTCGTCCGTATTTAACCTTGAGATGAGCAGGCTAAGAATTAAACTAGATCCTGGATTTTCCTGAACCAAGTAGAACAGTCTTGGGGATGGTCAGAGTAACACTAAAAAATAAAATCTTATGTGGCAGCGAAAAGGTTAAAACTGCTCAAATTGAGAAGAGTGATGGAGAGGGGCGCCTTCTTGTGATGGCATTCAAACAACTGGACGGTGGAGCTGCCTGGTTATACAAACATCCTCAATCCCTTCCCCATTTTCCCCTGAAAGAAAGGTGGTGGACTGTGGAAGAGGGCGACTTAGGACTGCTACTACCACTACCATACCACCACTACTACCACCACCACCACTACTACCACCACAACCACAACTGCTACTGCTACTACTACCACTACTATGCAACGTAGTGACAGATTCGATCACATGGTCCCGGCTACTGGGGAAGGGGGAAAGCTTAACCCACTGAATCCTGCGACGTAATTTAATCTACTCTTCCTACTCCAGACGATTTTACGAAAGTTAGAACAGACCTTCCGTTTTGAAGGGGTTAACGAACGCTGGAACCAATCCCTCCGTATTCAATTGCCCGTCCTAAACAAAATCGTCCAGATATAGATTGAAAAAAATTTAAATGACACTCTCGGGAGGAAGGGGTTAAATTTCCACTGATATTATAATGCTGGGGGATTTTTTCGGGGTTTATTTCAGACGATTTCCTTCAGTCATGGGAAATCCGGGAATTAAGAAGATTTTGGATGTGAAGTCCACGGACATAAATCTGTTTTATTTTTTTCTTCTTCTCCACCTCCTCCTCATCCTCATCCTCATCCTCGTCCTCCTCATCCTTCTTCTTCTGCTTCTACTTCTTCTTTCTCGCAAATGAACGTACCAAGCCTGAATGAGATAATCCTGACTCAAATATATAGCAGGTTCACAATTTGGGCCCAAGTAATAACCTGAGAGCTGGGGTGCGCCGGAACCAAATGTACGTGAAGAAGCAAAAATATCATCACGGGCAGCACAGCAAAAGAAAATGATCACACACACACACACACACACACACACACACACACACACACACACATGAACGAAGCTTGTATGTATTTACTTCACTCACACGAGAATCTGGTTACCTTAAAAATTATAATGTAAAAAGTTAGTGAGGATGAAGGGTAAAGATCAACAAATTACGTAAACAGAGAGAGAGAGAGAGAGAGAGAGAGAGAGAGAGAGAACTGGGATAGTGAGAGGATTAATAAATCGGTATTGCCCCTGCCCGTACTCTTGCTGGCACAGAAGGTTGCGTAACGCCTCTTCTTTAGGGACTTATTTTCCATCTGATACCGTAATTTTGCATGCTTTTTATACCCATTTACATGAACACAGTTTTCATCAATAGCATACTTGAGGATTATTAAGAATTGACGTGCAGATTAAGTCGCAAACGAAAGGGCTTTAAGAAATCTCAGAAACCAGCACAATACGGGGCCTCATGATCAGAGGGGTTACTAAGGCATGATGTGCAAAATGAGGCGCTGACAAAAAAGTGTTAAGAAATCCCAGAAGCCACGTAAAAACACGCTCCCCTCTGGTATAGAAATCTACTATTTGGGTTCGAATCCTGGGGCCGCTTTCCAGGAATCAAGGGAGCTGAGCCATCTAGGTCAATATGCCACCACAAGACGAGGGGCTGGGTTGGGGGTGGGAGTGTGTGAGAAGGAGGAGGAGGAGGAGGAGGAGGAGGAGAGAAAGAGAGAGAGAGAGAGAGAGAGAGAGAGAGAGAAGGAAAGGCAGGGGATGGCAACGAAGAGAGGGATTTGAAGGAGGGGGGAGAGTATGAAGAAGAGGAAAAGAAGGAGAGTTTGAGAGAGGGAGATGGAAGGGGAGGGGAAGGAAAAGAAGAAAAGAATTTGGAGGGAGAGGTAGAAAAAGAATATAGGAGAGGGATATGGGGAACTGGGTGAGGGATGTGGGAGGGGGATAAGGATAAGTATTAGTAGGGAAGGAGAGAGAAAGTGTGTGAAGGAGGGAAAGGAGGTAGATTGTGAGATGGAAAGGTGAAAGGACAGGAAGGGACGGAGAAAGGGAGGGGAGGAGAGGCAGGAAGGAAAGCTACTGGAAGTGAGAAGAGAAAATGAAGAAGGAGAGAGATAATGATAGAGAAAAGAAGGAGGAGTAGTAAGGATGGGAGCAGAGAGGAAGTGGAGAGAAGAGGAAGGGAACAAAAAGATGGAGGATAAAGATAAGCAAAGAGAAGGGAGTGTGAGGGACTTAGGGGAGCAAAAGATTGTGAGAGGAAAATATAGAGAAAGGGAATGGACTGCGAGTGAGGAGAGAGGAAATGAAAGGTAAAGGGTCGAGGAGGGGAAGAAAGAGACTGAAAGAGGAAAAGGGGAGGAAAGATTATAACAAGGAAAAGTGGGAAGGAAAATGAGAGAGGAAGAAGGAAATATTAGACAAAAAACAGAAAGGAGAATGGAAGTGACGACCAGCATTGAGAAGTATATATATATATAGGTGGATGGCAAAATGGGATGGTTTCCGGAAATTTGTTTGTCTTAAAGCACACTCCAAAGGACCTCTAATAACATTTGCTGTTATGATTTGATGATACACAAGATTGCATTTCAGAACGAAGTACGGACGCGAACTAAGGATTATGAAATTAGACATTATTCGGAGAGAACCAGACAGACAGAATGACAGACAAAGGAAATGGAAGAAAGAGAGTGGGAGAAAAGAAAGAATGGAAAATTAGGAGAGAGAGAGAGAGAGAGAGAGAGAGAAGGGCACTAAAGGAGTGGAGAGAGAATGAAGGAGAATGAAGTGAGTCAGGGACGCACTGAGTGTTTACCGAAGAAACAACCTAAAAAGGAGGGGCTGGGGAGGGAAGGGAAGGGGAGAGAAGGGAACGAATGGGAAGGGGGTGGATGTGGAAAACCCATTTCTTCTAGAGACTCCACTGCGTACCCCACACACGCTCCCTCACTGCTTACTGTCATCTTCTCATAACCTTCGTCTCTGTGTACCCTAATTCGATAGTAAAATAAAATGACTTCTATCCAATTCTTATCCTGAACTAAAAAATTTTCAAATGTTAACTTTTCTCTATTTGTACCAGGGCTGTTTTCTACATGGCATGGAAGGCTTCGCAGCACGGATTCCTCAGCGATTATATATGTATATATATATATATATATATATATATATATATATATATATATATATATATATATATATATATATATATATATATATATATATATTACGCCTTGATACCTCTTAGATGCGGGGGAATCTTTCGGAGTTGTCCCGTCCGTCTGTTTGTCACTACAGATTCTCGGAAACGACATGATTCACTCCCGTAGACTTTATTGAAGCCCCTGCACCTACCTCGTATTTTTGCACTTGTTTTATACACTTCTTACAGCGTCTGAATATGAACTCAGATTACATAATAACAGATAATGCAAAGCAAAGACTTTCCTGATCTACCAGAAGACCCGCCGACATGTAAAAGAACCCCCGCTAATACCAATTCACCAGTCATGTATGAGACAGCACTAGCATGTATTCAATACGGACGGTGGGTGTTAGTGCCGAAGTGGTGAAATGTGGAGGTGCAGGAGGACTACTGGGCCTCGGGATAGGCCACTGCCCCCGAGAAACAGGCCCTGAAGCCTTTGTCCAGAGTCGGATACAAAAAAAAAAAAAAAAAAAAAACAGGTGTTGGAGATTTCGAAATCTCCAAAGCCACTCAGTCCGATTGATGGCGAAATGGAAAAGGGTGTCTCGTGCCAGCTGTGTGTGTGTGTGTGTGTGTGTGTGTGTGTGTGTGTGTGTATGTTGTATTTGCTAAGTTTCTATGTATCAGTCTGTACTATTCCATCGACAGAGCCGCCAGGCCGCTAAAATGCGCACGCGAATAAAAGGCTGTACTACCAGCCATCGCTTTAAATGCCTGCCATGATGGAGTTCGAACCCTAGACTTAGAACTCACAAAGCTCCTTGGCACATTATATTGGTACGGATAGATACTTAAGACCCTTTGCGTCTCCTGCCTCTGTTTTCACCACTGAATTCATTAACGCTTAAATCTGACGTTGTGGACTGAAGTGCAAGTTATTATTTCTGTATCTATAAATTCAGTAATAAGAAACAGGTTAGGCGAAGGGATTTTTGTGTCTGACACTCTCTTCGTATCTTGTTTTGTGTTATTTATATTCTTAATGAGTTATTTAGAATGTGTGTTATTTATATCATTACGTGTTATTTATATTACAGTAATACCGAAACAGGTTGCCCAGTAAAATCCAGGAAGATCATTATAAACTCTGTATAGACGAACCTTTACTGTACGACGTTGCCGGAATGAGTCTTATCAACGCGGGAAAGAGATGATGATGATGACGATGATGACGACGACGACGACGATGATGATGATGAAGCTTATACTGCCCATCCTCTAACACCGACCCTTGCAGTACTAACAGAGCTCTTTTTTTTTTTCTTTCTTTCTTTACATTATTCGTACTAACTTCAGATGATTCAGTTCAGTGGAAACCTCTTGCGGTGGCGGGGATTATAGAGGCCAAATCTACAGTAACCTCTCCAGTTGGGAATATCTCTCGTCAGCTGGGCATTGCGGAGTGGCGGCAGCAAGATTTAAAAAATATAATGTCCTTACAGTGAATGGGTTAACATGGCATTCGTTCGTATATTTATTTACCATTGTCTTTTTATTTTTTACAATGAGGTTTCTTTTTCTTCTCCTCTTGCTACCACCAGACGATTTTATTCAGCTTAGGAGAGACAATTCAAACTGGCGATGCTAGATAATGCCTTCCTTAACCCTTTCAGAACCTTCCTCGGCAAAACAAAATGGTCCTGAGGCAGCCAGTATCGGAAAAAATAAAACAGCGTCCTTGGGCTAAAGAGGTTAGAGGGGTCTCGTATGCCCAAGAATATGCAATCCCCCCCCCCCAAAAAAAAAAAAACTCATATAGATCTTGAGTAGGTAAAGCTTTGATGAAGGCCACATCCAAAAAATTAATTCTTAGGTGAAGAAAATCGTCAGAAAATTGCAAGAACACAGTGGAAAACAGCTCCCAGGTTCAGTGTACTGTATATTCCACCCCATGCACCCTCCCTCCCCTTAGGGTACCCTTCCTTCAGTCGCGGTCGTCCTCGCCTTCTCCCATCCTCTCCGCTGTTGTACACCCTTTGTAAAATTAAATGGAAATCGATCTTGGTAGTGAGAGAGAAAGAGAGAGAGAGAGAGAGAGAGAGGAGGGGGGGAATGAATCGAAGTTGAGGAAAGATGGGGGAAGGTGGGCAGGTGGAAGAGAAGGATGAAAGAAAAGACAGAAGTACGAATACTGACAAAACGGTCTATAACAACCTTTCTTTTGTCCTTTAAAACTGCCTTGTATGTCTAATATTTCATTCCAACTCATATTTAAAACCTAAAACTTTCTAAAGTATGGTTTCTGCGATGAAGTTAAAAGATGAATGAAAGGGAAGAATGAAGGAGAGGAGAAAGGACGCATGTGAGAGAAGGATGGAAGACGGCAAAGAAAGGATGAAGAACAGGAATAAAGAATGGAAACGAAGGAGGATACATAGAAGACGAAGGAGAACATAAAGGAAGAATGGAAAGAGAAGAAAAAGGGAGCACTAGGAAGGAAAAAGGAAAGCAAAAAGGAAAAATGGGAGAACAGAAAGAAGGAAGGATGTCAGGAAAGAAAGAAGAAAGGAGAGAAAGAATGGAAGAAAGGGAGCCTAGGATACGGACTAACCCGGACCCAAAACAACCTGTTATTGAGGAAGTGGAGACGAAAAAGATGAAAGCAGTTCATTGTGATTTCTTCTGCATAGTAATTTAGACCTTTTTGAACAGGTGTGTGGAGGAGTGGTTGGGGAGGTGAGGTTAGTGTGTGTGTGTGGGGATGTATGCTGGTGTATTTGTTTTTCGTTTGTTTGCGTGTGTGTGTGTGTGTGTGTGTGTGTGTGTGTGTGTGTGTGTGTGTGTGTGTGTGTGTGTGTGTGTGTGTGTGTGTGTGTGTGTGTGTGTCCTGGAGTACGTTTTTACTCCACTTGCCTCCCATCTACTACATTCTTTCCTGGTCTTTGAAATGTCACTCTTTTCTCTTCACTGCTTCCTTTACCTGTGATGTTACTCTCCCCCTCTCCTTCACTGCCCCTCATTCTCTCCCCTTCCCTCCCTCTCCCTTCCATTCCTCACTCTCCCTCTCCCACCTCTCAATCTTTCTTATCCTGCCACTCATTCCCTCTTTTTTCTTCTCCATCCCCCTATTCTCTCTTTCAGCATTTCCCCTCTAATGCCCTTCCTCTTTCTGTCTCTTAGCTTTCACCCTCTTCCTTCCCCACCCAACACTGCGTCACCCTCTCACCCTTCCCCCTCCCTCGTCGTACTGCTCCCCCTCCCTCACCCCTTTCCTCCTTCGTCCTCCTCCCCCTTCCTCACCCCTCCCTCTTTCGTCCTCCTCCCCCTCCCTCTCCCTTTCCCTCTGCCATCTTTCCCCATCTCATGTACTCTTTCCCAATCCCTCTTTCTGCCTGACCTCTTTATTTCTCAACCCGCCACCTCGCACTTCTCACCCTAAATCTTCTCGCCCCCTCCCTCCCTCCTTCACCCCTCACAGTAATCCTCTCCCTCATTCCTCCCTCCTTTGTAGCTCCTCTCCAGCTCTTTCTCCCTGTACAGTACAAAACATCAAATCCTACTGACCCTTCGATTTTACACCTCACTAAATTCACCACATGGAGAAATTTTCATATTCTTCACATACACAGCAAAAATCTCTCTCTCTCTCTTTCTCTCTCTCTCTCTCTCTCTCTCTCTCTCTCTCTCTCTCTCTCTCTCTCTCTCTCTCTCTCTCTCTCTCTCTTACTATCGTTGTTTAGAGCTCATACAAAAGATACCATAGTGGAAGCTATATACCAGTACACAGAAATTGTATTTATTGTATCCTTAAAATACACAAAAATTTATTTATTGTATTGTAACCTGAAAGCAACACAGTTTTGTTTATGCTGCATTCCCGAAATAAACACATT
Organism: Coenobita brevimanus; assembly: GCF_032717465.1. Taxonomy (NCBI): domain Eukaryota; kingdom Metazoa; phylum Arthropoda; class Malacostraca; order Decapoda; family Coenobitidae; genus Coenobita; species Coenobita brevimanus. The sequence continues at coordinate 9,553,582 of NC_136971.1, read as the reverse complement.
TTTATTTACTGTGTTGTATCCTCATTCAGTGCACTTTATAATGTATCTTCAAAATACGGTTACCTTTATTTTTTTTCTTTTCTGTTATATCCTCAAAATCAACCCAGTCTTAGTATGTGAGTGTATAATATTACTCTCCATCTGCGTTACTTCTTGCGTGAGTTCTAAATTCGTGCCTTAGGGGAGGAGGCTTTTCGGACTGAAGAAGTCAAATGGAACCTTCACTAACACATTCATTGCTACTGCAGGTGGCTCTCCCAGACTCAGTAGATTTGTCTGGTGGTCGCAAGAATGAAATAGAGATGTCAACGTACTGAAGGAATCTTATACCACTGTACACTACGATACCAACTGACGGGACAAACTGTTTTTATATTATGCTAAAAAAAAAAAATGTCCCTTACTCAACTGGAAACGTTTAACTCCTTCGCTTCGGTGACGCATTTTTTTTTTTTTTTTTAAGTCCTGAAACCACTATTCTGTATTCAGCTTTGGAGAGACTTTGCAGACTGGAGGTATAAGACATATCCTTTATTTACTCGTACGCTGCAGAACGTTACCCCAGAATATAAGTACGTCATCACTGTGACGCTGCTTACGATATTATTTTAGTTGTTAACCCTATTGGACACTGACTGAACTCTTTCTCTTTTCCCTCTTCCTCCACTCAGTCATCCTCTTTTCGGGTGATAGGGAAGGAGCTGAGGGACTTCTGTATAATCGGGCAGCGAAGTCGCCTGGTTATATCAGTGCCACAGGGTAAAGGTGTCTCCAGCATCAGCGAGAAGAGTGATACCCAGAATTAACATTGCCCCATAATAGCATGGCACATATAAGACAGACAGACAGGCAGACGAGAATCACCAGCTTCCGGTCTGAATGATCACTGAGGTTGGGGCTGGAACATAATACTCGAAGGTCATACAATACGAGATGAGTACACTAACCACAGTGCACCGCTGCTCAGGAGGAAAGGATTTTAAGTGGATTTGTGGATTTCGTAGTGTTTCTTCCTTTGCGGTTTATTCTGTATATTACACCATAAGTATTCTCTTATATGCTAATGATTGAAACTATCACAATATTAAAAGACTATAAGTGACGTACAAAAGGTTAAAATGATATAAACTGATTAGACGAGATTGTTATAAGTGTAATATGCAGTATAAATCGCCAAGGAAGAGGTGCTGCGGAGGGTCCCCTGTCGCCTAGAACACGGGTGAAGGTTTAACGATTAACTCCGATATCCAGCGTGATTCCTGTACCCTGATACGGAGCTCTCTGACGCAGCCTCTTTGATCTCGCACCCGTCACACAGACTACCTTGCCACTCTCTCTCAAAACAGCATCCCCTCCCTCCAGTTCTGACACCAGCACACGTGAGCAACTCGAATTTGATGGAACGATGGCCGGCGGAGGATAACATGGAAAGGTACACACTCGTCAGTTATACGAGAAGTCTGCTAAACTTGGACGAGCGATGGTGCAGACAGGTCCCTGATTTCTGCCTCTCATTTTGTGGAACAGCTTAAGAGGATTAGGCACTGTAAGGGCGGCGCTACACCAAGGCCGGAGCCTTACTTATTTTGACGTAAATTGTCCAGTTATGTACGTTAGTAGAAATGCTGGAGTAACAACACCTGGTTTCACTGGGTTACATTCAGACCAATTTATTCTCACTGTCAAATATGATGTAGATAACAGTGAGAAGCATTACTGTATGGTCAAAATGTGACTCAGTGAAACAAAGTGTTCTTATTCCAACAGTACTCCTAACGTTCAGAATCGGACCATTCGCGTCAGAATAAGTCTGATTCCGGTCTTGGTGTGGCGGTGCCCTTAGACTGCCTGCTGTGATAGAGAGTGTTCATCCCTCTGAATGCACACATAAACGTATACTTTTACCTAAAACACACACACACACACACATATCTTCCCCTGAATGCACACACAAACGTACACTTTTACCTAAAACACACACACACACACACACACACACACGGCAGTTCCTCCGTAAATGCCAAACAGCAGCAACGTTATCCAGTAGGCACAAAAAGGAAGCCAGCCATGCCGTCGCCCGCATTGCCGGACACGGCGTTCGTCCTGCCTTATTCTCCCAAGTTCAGTCCTCCCCAGTCCAGCTCTCCCTAGCAAATCTTTACCCAGCTCAGCCCGCCCTGGCCATGCCGTCCCAGGTCAGTCTGTCCCAGCATAGCCCTCTTCAACCCAGCCCTCCCTGTCCTCCCCATCCCAGCTCTTCCCAACCTAACCTTCCCCATCCCAGCCTTCCCTCGGCCCAGGCCTCTTCAGCCCTGCCTTCCAAAACCTTGCCCAGTCCAGGCCATATTGGCATGACCTTCCTCAGCCTTGCCCTTCCCAGCTAAACCTTCCCCAACCCAGCCCTTCCTAGTCTAGACACTCCCAACCCAACCCCCCCTGTTCTCCTCAGCCCAGCCCTCCCCAGCCCTCTCCTCCCCAACCCAGCCTTCCCTAGCCCTCCCCCTCCAGCCTACCTGCACACATACTTGTACACCTTGACGCTCCCATCCTTGCTTCTCAGACTCTTGTATTATTTTTTGTCAAAGTTCCGTCGACTCTTCTCAAATTTCTCTGGGGGTCTGAGGGAGGGGAGTGAGGGGGTCATTGGCGTTCAGCTGGAAGTGATGGATTGAATGTGAATGAGTAGTTGTTTATCTGTGCATTGTTATCTATTTATTTATCTATCTATTTGCCTGTCTCTGTAACTCTATCTATCTGTAATATGGTCTACCTGTCTATCTACCTATCTATGGGTGTACTTTTGTATCTATGTATCTGTCTTTTATCTGTCAGCTTCCACCTGCCTTTATCTACCTGTTCGTCTGTCTGTCATTCGATCTACCTGTCTCTCGGAGCATTTTTTATCTATATGTCTATCTGTTTATATGTCAGTTTATGCATCTCCCCGTCCTTCTATCTATCTAAGCACCTATCTGTCTAGCTATTATTCAGTCTATATTTCAGTCTATCTCGGCATCTATCAATATTCTTTTCTGTGTATCTAGCTACCCAATCATTTATCCATCCATCCACCCATCTATCCATTTATATATACATAAATTTCTATATCTATATCTATCTATCTATCTACCTATATCTATCTATCTATCTATCTATCTATCTATCTATATATCTATCTATCTATCTATCTATCTATATATATATATATATATATATATATATATATATATATATATATATATATAATATATATATATGTATATATATTACATTATATTATATATAAATACCGTTATACATATAAATAATCACCATCCCAATATATTTTTCCCACAAAAAGACAGGGTGAGGTATTACTTAGAGAGAAAGAAGAAAAGCTGGTAGACGTAGACCTAATCAACATTAATTTCAGTCTGATAGTCCACACTTTCATTCACTCACCATTTAAACCCCAGGGATCTTGACTCCACTTCACGGACATAGCTTCCTACACTTACTCGCTTAGCCATACCAATCAGCTAGAGTCACCCAGACCACTGTTATAGCAAAAGTGCCACTCCCCTGTCATATACTTCATGCAAAATTCTTCCATCCGGCATCAGCCTCCATATCTCGCTTTCTCACAAATTTACCACACCTATCCACCTTCTTGCTTTACCATGAATTCTCCCACCTTCATATATACAGTACTTAGATACACCAGTTTCGCCAATCTACTCACATCCATTCTTTCCACGTATCCATACCACCTAAGCACATCCTCTTCTACTCTGATTTCTACAGACTTCATTAGTCCATATCTTTCAAGAATTATATTAGTTTGTATCCACTCTTCGCACTCTAAATACATTCCTCGAAAACCTCATCTCCACCGCTGTTAATGGAATATTTGTTTTCGTGACACACAAGAGTCTCACACCCACACGTTAATATGGGCACTAAAACACTTCCATGTAACTTTTTCCGGCCGTAACACTCACACCTCTATTTCATACCAAGGCCTTTATTGCACCAGTCACTTTCCTTCCCTGTGTTGTTCTACTTTCCACTTCATTATTATTGCAATGAGCTCCCTAATCAGTTCGAGTCTCTCTCCATTTACGATTACATCATACTGTTGGTCACCTTCTCTCCCAGCAACTATCACCTTGCCCTTGTCTACATTTACTTTCAAAAGACGACGCTAGTAGACATCTTCAAAACTCTGAAATCCATCTTACTGTATCAGGGTGTCCTTGCAATCCTGTTGGCGGTCCTTTTTTCCAGCAATGTGTGTGTGTGTGTGTGTGTGTGTGTGTGTGTGTGTGTGTGTGTGTGTGTGTGTGTGTGTGTGTGTGTGTGTGTGTGTGTGTGTGTGTGTGTGCGCGTGCATCAATTATCCACTGCCCATTTTCACTGCCTTTTTTTCTCCCTGCCCATCTAGCCTAATCCACCTGCCCCTCCCTCAGACGGTACGTGGTACTGACTCCGACGGTGGTACGGCCCGACTCGGTGTACGGGTTGGTGGTGGGCGTGCTGGGGGGCGGCGGTGCGGGTGCAGGAGCAGGTGGGACACTCTCTGTACGAGCCTCCCTCACAACACAAAACGAGGGACAAGTGGCCCAGGCGGAGGAAAGCGTCACACCCGGCACCTTCACTACGCTGTATATGAAGGTAAGCACGGGGTGAGGGTAGACAGGCAGACTGACAGATAGGCTGATGGACGCGTGAAAGATAGGTAGACAGCCAGGCGAACAGGAAAAGACATATTGATGAATGAATAGATACAGACAGATAGACAGACAGACAGAAAAAAAAATACAACTAGGAAATGGACACAAAAAACAGAAAGTATAATGAAGCTAACATAATAATAACGTGTGTTACAGATACTCTTAAATCATGTCCCATTCCAGCAACCTCGGTCACTCTCTGCAGTAAATGCGAAAGTTCCTGTCAGGCATACGACAACGTTACCCCAATTCCTAGTCCACGAAGAATTCTGGTATGAGCCACAGTTCGATTTTCACATCGATCAGACTGGTGGGCACGGTCAGTTCACCCAGCACTATTACAATTAACCTGAATATAAGCTGACTACTGCATGTTTTATTTAGGGCAAGGTAGATCCAAAATAGGGTACATGATGCTGTTAAAGGCGAGAAAATTAACTTCCTAATATTTTGTGAGTTACACCTGAGATGTAAAATATTCATCGTAAATTAATTGAATGAAAGCAAAAGAAGAGAGGTAAAGATGACAAAGGAGGAGTGACAAGCAATGAGGGATAGAAAGGGGTTGGGATGGGTGATGTGAGGATGGGGTGGGATGATGTAGGAGTGGGGAGGGGTGATGTGAGGGTGGGGTGGGGTAAGGTGGCATGGGGGTGGAGTGGGGTGGGGCGATATGGAGGTGGGACGAGGTGATGTGAGGGTGGGATGGGAAGGGTGGGGTGATGTGGGGGTGGGGTGGGGTTGGGTACTGTGGGGGTGGGGTGATGTATGGGTGGGGTAATGTAGACGATAAGGTTTACGTGGGGCTGGAGTAATGATGAAGTGATGTGGAAGAGGGGCTTTGGTGATGCAGAGAGTGATGTAGGGGTGGGATGGGGTGATGAGGGAGTGGGGGATGGGGTAATGTAGGGGATACAGGTAATTGTATTTGGTCTCAACGGGTCATGTCTGATTAAGGTACAAGCTCATTATATCTGTGTTAATCTCAGGCTCAAGGTCTGTGTGTGTGTGTGTGTGTGTGTGTGTGTGTGTGTGTGTGTGTGTGTGTGTGTGTGTGTGTGTGTGTGTGTGTGTGTGTGTGTGTGTGTGTGTGTGTGTGTGTGTGTGTGTGTGTGTGTGTGGACAGAGAGAGAGAGAGAAAGAGAGAGAGACATTACTTTCACCAGCACACGACCTCCATTTAGACCCTACTACTGGAACTCGGAATACCAATCAGGGGAGAGAGAGAGAAAGATAGACAGACAGACAGACAGAATTATTCATACAAGCACAGTATTAATTAAGTGATTTAACCTTGTTGTTAACACGGCCACGGATCCCATTCCCAAAAACATAAAAAAAAAAAATTATCAGAGGGAGAAAATCAATCAGTCTCCCCTATCCTCTCTCTCTCTCTCTCTCTCTCTCTCTCTCTCTCTCTCTCTCTCAGGATCCTGTGATTCATTACCTAGCGTAAAACACTATGCTCTTCTTTTCTCTAAACTGACATAACATTACCATCTCTCCACCTCCAAAGCTCAGTTGTAACAGTGGAATAGCAATGGAATATCCAGCTAGTCACGAAGAATTGCTTTGGAGAAATATACAGAGCCCCAGTATCGTCCTATTCTGCCTCTAAGCTACGGATTATAAGCAGCAAATGGACGAAATTCTATGCCAACTTAAAGTGAGTATAGTATAGAACTGTTCCACTCATAAAAGGTTTAAGGGTGACAGTATTAACACTCTCAGGATCTCATAACTCACGCATAGTTGAGTAAAACCGTCTAACGTTTGCTGGGAATACAATTGTGGAGTTGTTCCGACCATGAGAGGGTTAGCAGAGCTGCAAACATATGAAACAACTGCTACAGATATGGTACAGTGTGGTGAACCTTGATGCAAGTCGTCTGGATAAGCATCAGGCTCCTAATGCCAAAAGCCAAATGGTTAAGGTATATGCTTTCTCATCCCCAACTAAACAAATTCATCCACAGAAGATGCATTTCGGACGTACGTGTGTGTGTGTGTGTGTGTGTGTGTGTGTGTGTGTGTGTGTGTGTGTGTGTTCTCTCGAAGCCACGTCATAGAAAAATATAACTGCACCACAGTATCGCTATCCACCCAGTGTTAACATTATACTGCCTCCCTTACAGGTCATGGTACTGTAGAATGTATTTTCCGCTCATTCAGTCCAACATCCATTCCTATGAAATTCCCATAACAGTTTTTCTATACTGAACAATGATTCACATACTTATCCTGCCGGAGTTGTGCTGGGCGGATCAGTGGGTGGAGAGAGCCTTACTGCATTATTATCCTTATCTTGGCCTCAAAAAATAGGTAACAAAAACATCTCCTGCCTTAAATGACATAGTTCTCGAAAGGAATAATAGGTCTGCTGCTGCGTATTTTTCTTTGTACCCTTGTTTATTTTCTTCATCCCTCACTCCCTCCCTCCATCCTTCGACGCTGCCCCCTTCCCCTCTCCCTTCTATAAGTGACAGGGAGCTGACAGGACTGTATTCAGAACATGCTGACTCACCTCATCAAACAGACCTTTTAGTATTTCACCACTCAATGACGCAGTGCCGAGGGGGTGAATAGGGAGGCAGAGGGAGGAAGTGGAAAGAAGGAAGGGAAGGGGGAGGAAGCGAAGGAGGAGGAAAGGAAGTGGAAGAGAGGAAGGGAAGCAAAGAAGAAGTGGAAGGAAGAGGAGGGAAATTAGAAGGGTGGGGAAGGTGAGGCACAGTGTTGGGAGCTGAGTAGGAGAGAGGAAGTGTGAAGCGGGGACGTAGAAGAAACAAAAATAAAAACGAAGTGGAAAGGGAAGGCAAGGGATGGAAGTTGGCGTGAAGGGGGAAGGGCGAGGGAAATGAGCTAATGTGCGGTACTAGAACTGAAAGAGAGCAGGTAAAGAGCAATATTATGTCTTTACTCCCAAGACGTTATTTTTATTCCTTACTAAATCAGGAGGTGCTGGAGAGGAATGACTACACGTGGTGGTACTGATGTAGCTGAGCGACCCCTCTGCCCGGTTATACTAATGTCCCTTAACTCTTTCCTTGTTTCCCAAATGGAGGATGGTGAACTGCAGGACGAGGGAAACATTAGCCTGCAGTCAAAATGCTTAAGTGTTAGCTGAGCTTGAGGCTACTATTACTACTACTTCCACTACTACTATTACTACTACCACTATTACTACTACTACTACTACTACTATGACTACTACTACTATGACTACTACTACTACTAATTTCAAAAGCTTGTTTTCGGCTTGAGAGAGACTTATCGAACCGGCGGGACATAATATCGTCTTCATTAACCCATCCACTCCTCGGGTACTCCCGTCATCTGAGTAAAATCGTCTGGTTGTAGCAAGAACAAAGCATAAAATATGTCCTGGAGCTGAAAGGAACAAGTGGAAAGGAGGAATGAAAGAAAAAAGAAGGAGGGAGGGGAAGATACAGTACATCAAGAACATTATAAGAGAGAGAGAGAGAGAAAGAGTGTACAAGTAACAACTACAGCCAGTACAACTCCCCATTCAGAACGTAAGGGGCCTGAAGCTTCCATTTACTCTTTTTTTTTTTTTTCCTTCTTGTGTTGAGTAATTAGTTTTCTTCAAAGTTTTGTTGTTACTTTTTTCTTAGGTATATTTTTTTTAGTTCTCTCTCTCTCTCTCTCTCTCTCTCTCTCTCTCTCTCTCTCTCTCTCTCTTTGGTCTTAGAAGAGTGACCTTCGTCCGTGGCAGCATTTTTCCAGCGTACAAAAATCTCGAGTCACTGCTTGGAATAAAAATGCTGCGTATAAGACACGGCCCTCCCTCCCCTGCTGAGTTCTCTACCATCTCAGAGGTTGGGAGAGACAGACAGACAGAAAGACAGAGACAGAGACAGACAGACAGACAGAGACAGACAGACAGACAGACAGACAGACAGAGACAGACAGACAGACAGACAGACAGACAGAGACAGAGAGAAAGACAGACAGACAGACAGACAAACAGACGGACAGAAAGAAAACAGACACGGGAACAGTCTAGAAACAGTTTGAAACCATAAAGAAAGGAAACAATAAAAAAAGAATAAAAACACAAAAAACAAAGGTAAGAAAAGAGTAATAACAAAAGGAAAACATTACACAAGAAGAAGAAAAACAACGAACGCAATGAAAATACGAACACCGGACACTGAGAGAGAAGGAAAACCAACCCTAAACATCCCGGGATAGAGGTGAATAATGCCAGTTTTAGCCCTCTCAGTGCGATGTCTTTTCCATTTCTTTTCGGTCATCTCCAGACAGTTTCGTTCAATACAGGAGAAGGTTTTCAAATTTCAGAGTTTACACGTAGCGCTCATTAACCCCTTCACTACTAGAGTGCGCTTCTATGATGAGGAAAATCGTCTGGCAGTAGCAAGAATAAATCGAAGCTGGTGTCCTCGCGAGGCTGACGGGGTTAAACCTACCTAATGAATAAATAATAAATATATAATGCAATGCACGGAATAATTTCAAAAATGGAACAACACATGCAACCAAAAAGCAACAACAACAACAACTATGACTACGACTACTACCACTACTGCTACTACAACTACTACCACCACCACCATCACCACCATCACCAGCTATAACAACGACAGTAACAACAACTACTGCTACTACTGTTACTACTACTTCTACTATTACTACTATTATTGCCACAGCAACAACTACTACTACCACCCCCATCACCACCCCCATCACATCAATCCATAGTTCATCAACGAGAACGTCAACAACACAGAAGCCACGAGAAGCAATCACAAGAGACACCTGAGCAATAATACAGCGAAGAGATTGCAGTTGGAAAAACTATAAGAACAGAGATTGCAGTGTGTCTGGAGCTGAGGGTCTGAAGCCAAGACGCAGTATATGACTGGGGAAGTGGGTGGCGTGAAGAAATGAGAGAGATAGACAGACAGACAGGCAGACAGAAAGGCAAAGAGATAGAGAGATATTGACAATTATCTCAACACGTTACTTTGCCACTGACTGACTGTGCAAATTTTCTTCCGATTTCAGTTAAACTTGATGATAGGGTTGTGGGTTAGCCAAGGGACTGACCTATTGATTTTGGGATACTTAAGTCAAAGATCATGGACACGAATCAAGGTTAACTTAAACAGTTCTGATCGGATTTAGATAAAACTTTGTGGAAGGGTTGAGGATACAGCAAGAATGAAGGGAATCGATTTTAAGAGGAGTCAAAGGTCACAGTTCGACCAGTGTATGTCTGCGTGAACAAAATAACTAAAGGAGTTTTGATCTGATTTGGACCAAACTCGGTGGAAGTGTTGAAGGTCATCCAACGCGTTTAACTATTCTTTTAGGACAATAGGTTAGAAGTCAAGGTTACATATCAAAGTCAACTTTTGAAGATTTTATAGGATTAAGACCAGACTCAATGGAGGGGTTCAGGGTAAGTCAAGGATGAAGTGACGATTCAGAGGTCAACCAGTCAAAAATATAGGTCACAGGGTAAGGTCAAGTTGTCGAATAGCGTGTTATAATGTTCTAGTATTTATATTTGTCAGCATTTATCGTACTCAGACTTTCACTCACTTATGTTGCAACCTTCATAGCCCCACCTATCAAACAATTTAGCCCCACTCTGACCCGCCCGCCAATCCACTGATCCATTCTGACCAACCCATCAACCCATTCTGCCCCACTCATCAACCCGTTTTTTTCCTCCCATCCACCCACCCATTCTGACCGACAAATTACGTCATATCCGTACTATATTTCAGCCCAATTTTCGTCAGATATCGGCACACTTATTTTATCCGACTCTCCCGCCTTTTTTATATCCCACCCAGTCATCTATTTTACCCACGCATTCACCCATTTTACCCACCCATTCACCCGTTTCACCCCACCCAATCACCCATTTTACCTCACTCATTAACCCATTTTGCCCACTCATTCACCCATTTTGCCGCACTCATAAACCCATTCTAACCCCTCCACCCACGCCCACTCCGTCAGATCCCTGGTGATGTGAGCGGCAGTTCAGAGATGGGAGGGCAGGTTCGCGTGGAGGGTCGGCGCGGGACTCAGCTGGTGTTTGCCAATAGTACCTGGGTGGCCATCAGTCCTCGCTTCCTCACCATCCTCGTGCAGATGTCCAGGCCCATCTACACCGGCTCACAGACAGGTGGGTGCGTGGCGGTGAGGTGTGTGTGTGTGGTCTCGTAGCAGTAGGTGGCTCACATCTCCACCGACTCACAAACAGGTGGGGGACAGAGGTGATAATAACTAAGACATACATCTACGGACAATAAACCCGATCCACCTGATTTATTTGTCCAAAACTGTACAATTGCTAGAGAATGTCCTGTCTCCCTCCCCTCCTCCTTTTCTCACCATGCACTTTCGCAGTTAATTTTCGAGGGTCCGCAGCACCTGACATTAAAAATTCTATTTGGCGGCAGATTAGGCTAATTTTCACAGTCCATGGAGAGAAAACCAGGGGAGACATGACTTTTATTGCCGTTAGTAAAATCAGGGGTCAGACACTACATACCGATCCATTAATAACAACATATAACGAGACTGAGAGCATTAACTTTGGGAAGCCAGTAATGCGATGTTAGGACTTTAACAGAATTTTAAGAATATTTTATAAGAGCTTTTCATATTTCTTTGCTAAAAAGTCAAGCAACATCAGTGTCAGCAAATGTACTCTCGTGGCTTTGGAAGACTCCCGGTTACACGAGGCAAAGTCAGCTATGTCGTATTACTTGTTGGCTTAGGAGGTTCACGGTTACACGACTCAGAGCCAGGTAAGACGTACAATATTGCACGTGTACTAAGGGGAGTGCCACTTACACACACACACACACACACACACACACACACCAGAAACCTAGGACCAGTCAAACACCCAAAACACGATAAGGTAAAAAGAAAATAAGAAAATGAACCATATTCATTTGGCACAAATAAAAACACGAAGATGACAAGTTAATAGTAATAATAATGATAATAATAATAATAATAATAATATTAATATTAATATTAATATTAATAATAATATAATGCAAAACGAAGATAGAAAAAATCTCAACGAAGCAACAATTGCGTAATACAAAATCTCTATTCTGTACTCACTCAGCGTTCCTCCCTGTCTCCGCCTTTTGAACACGTACCTGCAAAATAAAAAAAAATAAAAAAAGTCAGTTATCAACCCATTTATCATTTATCAAGTGGTGCACAATGTTTTTTATGTCCGCCTTCAACCATAGACTATTTTTTTGTACGATTCCAAGTTAGTTCTCGTGGCTTACAGATCCTCCTATGCTCAACAGATCACGTCAGGCCCCCTCGCACATCACTGACTCAGCGCTAATACCCACCGACCAACTCTCTACCTCCTGTAATAAATGATAGTTCAGAACATTGATCATTCCTTTTTTCCTACCTATCACCACGTTTCTTTAATTCAGCTTCGAGACACCTCTCCTGGTGATAGGGTAGTGCATAAACATCAACCCCTTCCAACCGATAACTTGTTTCTATTTTTTATCAGATTACCACCAAACGTTTTTCTACAACTCTGAAACAGGACCAAGTAGTGACTCTCTCTCTCTCTCTCTCTCTCTCTCTCTCTCTCTCTCTCTCTCTCTCGCTCTCGCTCTCGCTCTCTTTCTCTCTCTAATCTGATCTTTTAGAAAGAAATTTAAAAACACCTAAAATTCTTACATTGCACGACTGACCGCAACCCAATTAAAACATATACTTCCTTCATCTCCCCACAATCTCACAAAAAGGGGGATAGTGCACTGCAGGAGAAAAGCTAATTAACCTTGTATTCACCTGGGTTTGCGTCCACTTGAACCTGCGACAACAGTAATAACAGCAATAATTCCGAATAGGTTTTTAAAGTTAGGTGATGACAGAGTGTGGGGGAAGGAGGGGATATGTGGACAAGGGCAATGGGGAAGCGCGACCTGAAGAGAGATGAGAAAAACTGATCTAAATGGAGGAAAAACTGTTTAGGCTGATTTTTCTAGGCCAGAGTTTGGTCTAACCCCGTGGCCTAGTTCTCAAAAACAAAAAGATTTCCTCCCTGACTGCACCTCAACATTTTCACAAAGTTTGTCTAAAACTGGGTAAAGCTGTTTGAGTCACTTTGTTCACACACACACACACAGACACACACACACACACACAGACACACACACACACACACACACACACACACACACACACACACACACACACACACACACACACACACCTGTTTAAAATATTGTGCCATACTGGATTAAAGAAAAAAATAGTACTTCTTTTCTGCTCTTTTTTTTTTTTTTTACCCTTTTTAAGTTTTCTTTTTCTTTACCTATTTTAAGGCAGAGTGTTTACTTTGGTACGAGTAGTGATCTAAAAGCTTTATATTTTATATCGTGGCTGGCTATTGGCGTCCGGAAAAATAGCTGATCAAAGTATTCCCACGAGGTAAACAGGACTTAAATTTAAAATCCTTGGTCTGAATTATTTTTGTAGACCTTGAGGAGCATATTAGCAATCATTATCATTATCATCATCATCATCATCATCATCATCATCATCATCGCAACTCAAACCCTCACGGAGAAATGGAGTGAGTAAGAATTATTAACATTAAAAAATCCTCGTAGTTGTTCAGATATAAGTCCATATTCCAATGCTGAAATCCTTCCTTATCAGTCCTCCTCTTTCTTACTTGGCACATCAGCACCATCACAACAAGGATTACTGACTTACCGACTGCACGAGGAGTCAAAAAGGGATGGGGGCTTTAAAAATAATCGTCTACATGGATCCAGTTTGCAACCATTCTTAAGTGACGATTATTAATGACCACAGACTGCAGGTTAATTAAGTGTGAGACTAATTTATCAGTAATTATAGCTCCGAAACGGGTGAGAACTGCGCCTGTTTTGATGCTGTATTTCTTACCTAAAGTCAGCCACCCACCAGCACAAAAATAAAATACTCGTAATCTATTCTACCTCATTTTTCCTTGAACACTCGACGGCTGCTTTGAACCGGGGTGTTGAAATGACTGAGAATGCAGAGAATGGCTTAACTTCTATTCTTGTTATTGCCAGGTCGCCATTAGGCAACGCGGAAGTAACTGCAGGCTAGGAACTCACACAATAAGCTTCGTGGAAATCATTGTGTGACGGCAGATTTTGAGAGGTCATCAAAGAAAATGGGGCGTAGTTGTTCCTCCCTACTCTCTCTCTCTCTCTCTCTCTCTCTCTCTCTCTGCAATTTAAAAGAAATCCTCCACACCAGGCCAACCATGCGCTTCCTATTATCATTGTCAGTCTGTTTCAAACTTGGCTGAGAGTTTCGATACAATTTCCCTCTCTAAACTCCTTCACTACGATGACGCATTTTACATCTTACTCTTGATACCATCAGACGATATCATTCAGCTCAGGAGAAACTTTACCGAAATGGAAGAAATAGATACAGCCTTTATTAACCCCCTCCAAAACAGATATTCCTTAAGCTGAATATAATCGTCTCTAGTGGTGGGTGGATTAAAATGACAGTAAATAACTGGACTGAAGGGGCTCAGAGGGGAAAACAAGTAAATTTATTGCTGCTTACGGTTTACACAAGCCCAGCTGCTTTTGCGGAATTATTCTGTAGCGAGCTTCAAACACCTGAACCAGACGTTTGTGTGTGTGTGTGTGTGTGTGTGTGTGTGTGTGTGTGTGTGTGTGTGTGTGTGTGTGTGTGTGTGTGTGTGTGTGTGTGTGTGTGTGTTTTGTAGAAGAATACTTTCTCGCAGTGACACCAACATAACCCGACGGTGGAGTTGCCCGGTTTTACAAACGTCTCCCCAACTTCCTCCCTGTCCCACGAAAGCAAGACGGTGTACTGCAGGAAAAAGGCAGTTTCAGTCTTCAGTCCACTGGGTTCACATCCATATTAGCCCATACTGGATTGTGTTTACTCCCGCTATGTAAACTCAGTCCAGTGTTAATCCTAGCCTGTTATTCCTCTTTCGTGTTATTCCTAGCCTGTATTAATCCTAGCTCGTGTTAATCCTAGCCGGCGTTAATCCCAGCCCGTGTTAAGGCATCTGAATTAACCAAATTTTTATTTTCTACAGTTGAGTTCCGGGTGGTGCTGCTGAGGACCGACCTGCGACCATACCAAGGCCCCGTCCACGTCTACATCCTGGTGAGTTCAGTTCAGTTCAGTTCACTCCATATCAGTTCAGATCTCTTCAGCTCAGTTCAGTTCAGCTCAGGTTCTTTTTGGTTTAATTCAGATGTCTTCACTTCTTTTGATCTCTGCGTGTCTGTCTTTCTGTGTCTAGGCATTTGTGTGTTTTGGTTATGCAGCAGGTTCAGGGCTCAGTAAAGAAGGCTGAAGTCCTGTTTTTTAAAGTCTTATTTTCGTGGGCTTATCCGGCTCCCTCGCATCTCTTCTACCATAACGATCTACTTGGCGTATTACACTTATTTGTCCTTTTTAGTACGGCTTATCAAACATCCTCTAATACGACGATGGTTCACAACATTTTCTCCCATATCTTGTTCCGATTTACAGTCTGTTCTACCACCTTCCATCCTCTTCACTCATTTTTGCAGCCTGTTCACTCATCTTTCCAGCCTTTTCACTCATCTTTCCAACCTGTTCACTTATTTTCCTAGCCTGTTTACTCACCTTTCCAGCCTGTTCACTCATCTTTCCAGCCAGCTTACTCATCTTTCCAGTCTGTTCACTCATCTCTCCAGCCAGTTCACTCATTTTTCCAGTTTGTTCACTCGTCTTCCAGCTAGTTCATTCATTTTTTCAGCCTGTTCATCCATTGTTTCACACTGATCCAAAATATTTTCATTCTGTTCTACTTTGTTCTCTCATCTCCCGAGTCAATTCTTCCACTGATCATTCTGGTTCTTGCCTTGTGTTCAGCTGTACGTTCGTTAGAGTACTTGTTCTGATTCTTTGTCTACGTTCGTGTTCTTTATTTCCTCTTCCATGCTCTCTCTCTCTCTCTCTCTCTCTCTCTCTCTCTCTCTCTCTCTCTCTCTCTCTCTCTCTCTCTCTCTCTCTCTCTCTCTCTCTCTCTCTCTCTCTCTCTCTCTCAGGTTTCTTAATAGAGCACCGGTACCAAGGGAATCCATTCACTGAGGTAATTGAGAAGCCAACGTAACGCCAAATAAAAGATAATTCCGCTCTCTAAATGCCCTATTTCCTCAAGAGATGAAAGGCGGAAAGATGTTCAGTGAAAGAGGGTCTGGATAGATGTTTCAGAGGATTACAGCCAAGCATCCAGAAATAAAAAGGAGAGAGGGAAAAAAGAATAAGAAAAAAGCAAGTGGATAAGATACTATGAAGTTAAATAGTAAATCAAGATAAAGGAAATGAGATAAAGTTTCAGTGCTCATAAGGGACCTCAGCATTTTTTACGATAAAGGTGTGCACATCATTTATTATTTTTTTTCCTCTCTTTCTAAGTATGCTTGGTTGTAAAGAGTTTGGTTGCTATATGGTTAAAAACAGAACTCAGACCGAACAATACTTTACATCTAAACTTTTAGGATGGAGAGATGGTTGTTACAGGCCTAGTTAAAGAGAACAGAATGCAGTTAAAATTTGCTTGTGAACTATATGGTGGCTGTAAGAATAAAACATAAGTATCAGCAAACAATCTTATGCACAACTTAAATGCCTGGGAAAGTTTCTGAATAAAGCCCCCTAGTGCTGACGTTAGGGGACGAGCAGGGTAAGGTTTCAAGGCGACACGCTCTTTGATTGATTTACGGGAGGTCAGAGAAATCGTTGACCAGTAAAGGGAGGCATTCACACACTTCACACTGCCACACTCCACTCTGCCATACTTCATACTGTCACACTTCAAGCTGCCACATTCCACATTGCCACGCTTCACATCGCCACACTTCATACTGCAACATTTTACATCCCAACACTTCACATCCCAATATTTCACATCCCAACACTTCACACTACCACCTTCACATCGCTACACTTCATCATTTCTCTCATTAACACACTCCACACTAACACATCTCTCACTGTCATTCTTCACACTGCCACATTTCACACTGGTGCATCACACACGCGCGCGCGCGCGCGCACACAAACACACACACACACACACACACACACACACACACACACACACACACACACACACACACACACACACACACACACACACACACACACACACCAAATCGCCTGAAGATAACAAAGATTGAAAGGTAAGCCATCGGATTCAAGAGTCTACTCGTAAAAGCAAGCACTAAGACAGATTAGACACTGGAGGCAATCTGTATGTAATCTTAACAATGAAGTACTAGCCTGAACTCACACATAATATCACCTTCAGGAATTTTACGCACAGTCCACCTGAAAGTGCAGAGGGACAGAGCAGATCACAATACGCAGCACATATCGAAGTAAACATAGTAAACACACTATCACAGTAAACACAGTTAGAAGAAATGCCTGTAAACACTATCACAGTAAGCACAATAGCACAGTAAGCACAATATCACGGTAAACACATTATCAAAGCAGACACAATATCACAGCAAACGCAATATCAAAGTAAACACCGCATCGCAATAGACACGATATCACAGTAAACGCAATCGCAGAGTACACACATAACCGTAAACACACTATCATGGTAAACACAATATCGCAGTAAACACAATAACACAGTAAACACAATTTCGCAGTAAACACACTATCACACCAAACACATTGTCGCAGTAAACAATATGACAACAAGCAAAATATCACATCAACAGCAGATTTATCGACAGTGCACCCTCAACATTCGCAAAAAGGCAGTGTAAAATATATATAAATTTTGCACAATATGTCGTCGCCCTTGTAGATAAATTGAAACTCGCCTATTCGCACCAAACGCAATGGTGCCGTACAATCCATACAACTTTATTCGCACTGTTTTGAAATAAAGGCGTTAGATATAGCCTTTAACACCCGCTTTATTGAAATCTCTCTCCTATGCGAAATAAAGTCATCTAGAAGCAAAATAAAAAGCAAGAAAATACGCCATCGGAGTGAAGAGTTCAATAAAATGTCTAAGGTTTACGCTGAGATTATATAAATTTGACTTTTTTTATATTTTTATTTATCTTGGTAGAGAGAAACACAGACAGATGGATAATTGGGTTGGTTTCTCTACATAACGACCATAAATTTTGTAACCAATTAGGAGTATTCAAAGAAGTTGTAGTAGGAGAGACAGAGAGAGAAAGAGAGAGAGAGAGAGAGATTAGTATTATTAGCTGATGCGTATGTACGTGTGTTCCTATGACGTACGTAGCGTTATATAAGATTTGTGTGTGTGTGTGTGTGTGTGTGTGTGTGTGTGTGTGTGTGTGTGAATACCAGTATGTATGTAGCGTTATATAACGTGTGTGTGTGTGTGTGTGTGTGTGTGTGTGTGTGTGTGTCTTTGTGATCAGTGAAGAATTGAAACAAGAATTCATTAGGAACAGGATAGTGTTAACTAATGCTAAGATTACAAACTGATTATCCTCCATTAAATTATTAATGACAAGATGGACCCTCTGAGAAGCGGGTGGAATCATCGGTGTATGAATGGATAAAGCTAGATGAAAAGTTTGGATAATTGGTGACTAGAAGGAAGGGTGCCTTGTGAGAGGACGGAACCCTGAGGGGCACTACTACTGATATTTTTAGAAGAAAAACACAGGCCATATACAAAAGCCCGCATAGAACGATTGAAGAAAAAGATTGAGAGGAAGACACAGATAGAGGGACAGAATCCGTAGGAAGGAATATGATATCAAAAATTTGTTTCAGACTCTGTCAAAGGCCGTTAAGATGTTTCGCGCAAGAGCCAATATTTCACAGAAATCCGGAAAGGAGAATGACTTAAAAAAAAAAAAAAAAAAAAAAAGGAATGTAAGGAAATCCATAATAGATGCCTCAGACGGAATTCAAACTCGTGGTCAAGAAGAACGCTACTCGTATTAGTAGAAGGGGGCTTCAGAGTAGAGTTTTCCTGTTGGGAACAGACTGTTAAACAAGAAGACGTTAAGGCAACTTAAAATTAGTGAAAGGGTCTGGTTTGGTCACTCGTTTTCGGGTCAGCCTGAGAGAGCAAACTTTCAACAAGAAGGAAAAGCGCAAGCTGACAGGCAGGCGCAAGAGTTGGCCTAGGCAGGATGTCACCCCTGAGGCACAATTCTTGAAAACAACATCAACGACTCAACAGGAACTTACGCGTCATCAGTACTGCAGCCAGGGGGCAGAAAATACACATGCTTAAGGCGGTGATAAAACTCAATATTCTCTAAAATGGAGATTTCATAGAAAAGACAATTGTAAAGTGTATCTTTTCCACTTTAGAAATGTGATAGCCAAAACATTTCCGACAGTGAGGAATATTCATATGTTGTCTGAGACTGTCAGGACATCCGAAGCCTCACCAGGGAAAATTAAGGAGATTCCGCTACGAAAATTCGAGAACTGGATAATGTGTAGCGGACATGGGGAAAAAAATAACATTGAATAAGAGCTGATATTAATGTTCAGAGCCAGCTGACTTTCAGTGAGGAGAGGGCTGAGGTGTAGGGAAAAGATGGTATTCAAGATACAGTAGTTATAAGAATGACAACAAGTGTTGCAAAATTTGATGGAAAGTGAGTCAAACAATGGGCCAGGACTCCTCAAGTGGTTATTTTCAGGAGGGGGGCCTAAGGCGGGGATGTACAATACATGTTGTCTCCTACCCGCTGGGAGTCCGATTTTGGTATTGTAATGTGTATTGATATCGTAGAGCAAAGGAATATAAAACACTCTGGTATTATAAATCAAATTGGTATTATAAAGGACACTAATATTATAAATCAAGCTGGAAAATCAGAAAAACTGATATTATAAAGTAAACCTATAAATCAAACTGGTACCGCAAAGAAAATTTATTTTAAGAAAACCAGTCTTAGGAAAAATTTATGTTTTAAGGAAAGCTGGTATTATGGCCTATTTTATTAGGAAGTAAACTGGTACTGAAAGTAAGGTGGTACTGTAAGTCCAGCTGGTATTATTAAAAAAAGAAAACAGTATTATAAAGAAACCAGGTATTATGAAGCAAAAAGGAAATATAAAAAAAGCTGGTATCAGAAATCAACCTGGTATTATAAAGCAAGGTATCATTATAAAGCCTTCTAGTACCCAAACATGACTATTTTTCTTTCTTTCCCAGGACAGTGACGGCTACGTGCTCAAGAGGTGGTTGTCCCAGTTCCCCAGTACAGGTATGCTCACACCTGGAGTTAAACACATAGAACTTATAAGATTACGGCAAGCTAACCTGACGAAATGCTGGGGTGGTATTCTCAAACCTATTTACCATCTATTCTCCGTCGTACCTTTGATATGTTTTTTACAAGAATAATAAGAGACATGGTAAGATGCAGCATCCTCCTTTCCTTGCCCGTCATACTAAATTAAATCCATCCATCCATCATCCAGTTCTTTACTGTTTTTACCTCATCAGGAGCAGGCCAGGCCAGGCTACTCAGTCCCGACATAAAAGCCGAGGGCGATCAGCCTCAATGGACTCTGAGTGGCATTATGTGAGCAATATACTTCAACTTCCCTTCGGATATAAACCTTTATGAGCTCAGTTCGGACTGAGCATCTTAACGCACTAAACCTCCTGGTGTCATTTGGTTATATGGTTACTACCCAACGCAGTAAATGGTTTTATTGTTTTGCAGAGAACCACAGGGCTTGTCACTCAGTGCAGGGTCATCCAAAGGCAGCACTACATCGAGTGAGTGGATGGTGGGCACCCACACCTACCACAAATCAAATAACTTACGGTATTTATTTCTCGCATAACTAAGATCCGGCAAGGAACTGATTGTATATTTGTTAGTGAATCCCTGCAAAGATTGTTCACTGTATCCTATCACGCCAGCCCTGAGACATCAATACATAGCTCTATGGATATTATAATTTTTTTTTTTTTTTTTTTATGTGTCCGACTCTGGGCAAAGGCTCAGGGCCTATTTCTTGGGGGCAGTTGCCTATCCCAAGGCCCAGTAGTCCTCCTACACCTCCACACATAACCAACAGCATGAACATAAATAACATCTATTATACCTCAAGGAGTTGGTCTACAGTATATGAGCTACGGTACTTCACTTTTTACAATACCTTGACTCACTTTTTTTTTCATTTACCATCATAAGGTGTGGTGAAACATTTTCCGACACCCTGTATATTTAATATTCTTGTGTGTACTGCATATTTTGTATTATATGTATGCATGCAGCTATACTGAATATATACAGGGTATACGTGCAACTACATTTACAGAAAGGCCTATGTACGTCTAGGGAAAAAGTAGCTTGGTAACAAGAAATACTGCAGTGGCGAGGTGGGGTTAGAGGCCCGCATACCACAGCTGTTCAACCGGTCCGACGGCATATTCACTAAAAAAAATTTATATCATATAAAAAAAAAAATTATCAGTGACCGGGAGGAGTAGAAGCGATTTTGTATGAAGTCCAGGTGCTCATAGGTTGCTAAATGAACAGGTTGGTATAAACCTTTTTGACACGACTGGAGTGTCTCTGTGGCAGGTCCAGATGCTGGCAGGTCGTTGGCATATGTATGAGTATCGACTTTACTTTTTGCTGTTATGGTAGATGGGGACACTCACCAGCTACTAACTTAATGTAGGCGACCTTCAGGTGACATTGCACTGAATGAAAAGTCAAATGTTAACACAGGAAACCATTTATTGCGTTAGATGGTAAGCATATAATCAGATGTTACCTAGTGATTTAGTGGGCTAAAGCGCTCCAATTGGAAACCAGTAAGGGTTAACAGTACATCCAATGGTGTATTGCTTACAGAACGGCACTGAAGGAAGAATGATTGGTCACTCTTGCCATAAAAGTTGGGGCTGAGTAGTCTATCCACGGCCACTTACGCTCCTAGTGAGACAACAAAAATTAGTGAGTGGTAATAATGATGATGGTGATGACAGATTTATACAAGTTTAACACTGCTGGGTACGTAGGTCTGATGTAATTTTAGAATATGAGAATTGCTGGTATACATTTTAACATCATTCTCCAGCTTGATCTGCCTTCGACAAAATCAACGCCAATCCGAGATCATCTGGCTGGCTATGAGCATGTTTCATAGTTTTCTAAATAATGCTTATCTAGGCTAACACTTTATATTACTAATTACAAGATACGTCGCGTCAGGCTACACATACAGTGACATGGTCTAGTAAGCCATGTACTGTAGAGGTGTCATTTCAAACTACAATTTTATCATTTTTTATCTGTGTTCAGTATCAGTGTCGATCGGGCTATCTATCCCACTTCTCGTCTTTGTTTTGCCTTCCACTGTGACTACTTATCTATCAGGTTCTCTCAGTATACCTGTATACAGTAATCCATCGTGTATTAGCTTCCTATCTTTGTTTTGCCATCCATTGTCACAATAAAACTGTCGGGCTACCACTCTGTACTATCCCACCCAGCCCTTCTCATTTCTACAACAGCACTCAGTTTATCTTTCTGAAAGCCACTCTCTTAATATTAACAGCTTTCTCTTTACATCTCTTTCCTCTGTCTGTTAGTCCACTGGCTTACGACGACGACAACGGTGATGATGATGATGAGGAGGAGGAGGAGAAAGAGAAAAGGAATTATTCAGTATGCAATGAGTAGTAAATTCTTAGCACGCTTTCTAGTTGGGATAATAATGACGATGATGATGATAATGATGATTACAATACGTACACCACCCAAGCAGTGGATATACTTCGCTTTTACGCTGTCCAACTTTACTACTTCATCATTTCCCGTCTACGAGTAACGACAGCTTAGTCTTCAAGTTCCCTTTGAATCTTATAAAATAATCAGAAAAAAAACAAGCACAGTACTGCATACTATAGACGGTTCGTTTTCATCTGACGGAACCAGGCTAATCTCACCAGCTGGATCCTAAGTCGGGGTTGCATGACATTCGGCAAGCTGTTGTTGTGAGATAAGAATGAGTCTCCTTGGTTACTTATCAGATCTCGCCCTCCAACCTGAGTACACTTCGCCGTCAGTGAACTCAGCGGGGTTAGGGACCTTTATCAGATTAAAACAAATCCTGTGGTAAAAAAAAAAAAAAAAAAAAAAAAAAAAAAAAAAATTGGTGGTTTAGTCTAAGGTTTTTTCATACCCAGGTTCAATATCCTTTAGGTGGAGGATGAGAGACAGACAGACAGACAGACAGAGAGAAGGGGGGGAGAAGAAGATGAATAGAAAGCAATAGAACAGGAACCAAAATATAAGAAGAAATAAAAAGAGGCGAAGAAGAGGAATAATGATAAGAGGAAAGATTACAGGAGAGAATGAAGGTTATATTACAAAATAACAGAGGCAAAAGTCCAAGTTTCGTGTGTGTGTGTGTGTGTGTGTGTGTGTGTGTGTGTGTGTGTGTGATCGTACGTTCGAATCCACCAATATTCACCAACAAATTCATCTGTACCTTGGTGTGTTCAGACGGACTATGTGAAATAAACCGCAAAAGAAACGAAAAATCTGGGCCAAGCTAGAGTGAAAAGAGTAGTTGATCTATGTCGTGGTGTGTTGCAGGCGTGATTGAGCTGAGCCTGGGGACGCCTGGCCTGCCCAAGCCGGGGTGGTGGAGGGTCAAGGTGAGAGCGGGGGCCCAGGTTCACTACCAGCCATTCTTCATTACCAAGTACTTCCCTCCCAGGTTTGAGGTTAGTATGCTTTAAATCCATCTTCAAGTACTTTCCTCTTAGGTTGGCAGTTAATTTACATTAGTATTATCTTCCTCAGAAGTACTTCCCACACGAGGTCAGTCTCCTTTACCTTCGTCACAAAGAACTTCCCATATAGATTTTTAGTCAGTCTATCCATATTTTCATTACCAAGTACTTCCCACACACGTTTGAGGTCAGTCTTGCTATTACGTGACAGATCTTTTTATCTTTACATTCAAAGGCTCTTTTAACAGCATTATGACCATATGTTTTGTCCTTTCAGCTAGAGGTTGTCTTCCCTTCTCTTTTTATACATCCAAACAATTTTCTTCACCTCACGAAAGGCCTCTTGTAGTGAAGGCTTTAGAAATAAGCTCCACTTTTTCATTACAAGGATTATGATAGAAACGATGATGATGACAATGATGATTATGTATACTGTGATGATGATGATGATGATGATGATAATGATAAAAATAAAAATAATAATAATGAAATAATAATGAAATAATAATAATAATAATAATAATAATAATAATAATAATAATAATAACAATAATAATAATAGTAATAATAATAATAATAATAATAATAATAATAACTAATACATTCGCCCACGAATGTTTATCGACCGCCATCATTAAAAAACTAGATCAGTGATCCTCTGGCAATCAGAGGCACATCATCGCAGCTTCGCCAAAATTTAAAAACGTCTGAGGATTTCACACGCCGCGTTTCAGTGTCTGTTTGCGTTCCTGTCTAGAAACTAACTAAATCTGTAATCCTCTGGCAATCGGAGAAAATTTATCATCGCAGCTTCGCCAAAATTTTTAAGCAACAAGCCAGATATTCCGGGATACTGCCCACAAAGTTTGGATACAATTTCCCCACTTGATTTTAAGATATTTTGACAACACACACACACACACACACACACACACACACACACACACACACACACACACAGACGCAGGCGATTACATTATCGTCTCACTAGGAGGACGATGATACAGTAGTAAGAATGAGAATAAGAATGATGATAAAGATGATGATAAACACACACACACACACACACACACACACACACACATAGACGCAGACGATTACATTATCGTCTCACTAGGCTGACGATGATACAGTAATAAGAGTAAGAATAAGAATGATGATGTTGATGATGATAATGAGCTCTATCCTCAAAGCCACCTGCCAACCCTCCCTCTTTCAGGTGCTGGTGGAGGTACCCTATTCCACCGTGGCTGGGTCAGGAGGGTTGAGTGGGAGGTTCGGGGCGTTCTACCTCACCTACAGCCCCCTACCCACCAAAGCCAACATCACCGTCTACCTCAAGAGCCACTGGAACCTGCCCAACTCCGCCTTCAAGCCAGTGTTCACCGATTATGTGCCCCTTGTGAGTATAAGCTCCATGGAAGTATTATAACCCACTGAAAGCCAGACACCTTTATCCCAAAGGAGGTGGCCATAAACTGACTTCCACCATTAGGCTGTCCAACCTCCAGCTCCGACCATTCCCATTTATATAGCTCTCCACCCCACATCTGGAAAAATTGTACCAAATTTTCTCAATAAACAACTCCAAATGCGAGTACAACGCTTTCATTAGGCATTGTGATGTCACAACAGTTTTATCTCGATTTGTGGATGAGGGAGTATTTATCGGAATAAGCTTGTCCGTCAGTCACTTGCTAAGGATTTTCGGAAATGAGGTGTTCCATTCAAGCAAACTTTAGCAAACTTCCATATCAGGACCTTGTGCTTCCGCATCTACAGTGTCTAGTGTTTTTGTTCATTTTACACGTACCTGCCCGGCCAACGAAAAATCTCTGATCGTTTTTATTTTTTTATCCTTTTTAAAAAGCCCATCCATTCAGTCCTTGAATCCTGAGGCCACTCTATTACCTACTCCCAAGTCTTTTTCAGTTTACCTCTTGCAACTCCACCCCGAATGTTCACATCTCTCCTCCTAACACACCCAGTTGTTAGTGACAACATTAACATTCTGATGTTTTCATTCTTACTCTCAGCTGAACAAAATCGTTTGGCACTGGGTTAAATAGATTGGCAGAGTTGTTCACACCATGATAGGATTAATGCAAACAGTGCACCTTAGTTTCGTATACGACCC
The DNA here is from genome assembly GCF_032717465.1 of Coenobita brevimanus. Classification (NCBI taxonomy): domain Eukaryota; kingdom Metazoa; phylum Arthropoda; class Malacostraca; order Decapoda; family Coenobitidae; genus Coenobita; species Coenobita brevimanus. The sequence continues at coordinate 9,527,916 of NC_136971.1, read as the reverse complement.
ACTCTCAACTGATTAATATTGCTTGGTGTTGCCCGAAATAAAATACCGAAGTTGTCCCGAACACAAAAAAAATGAGTTAATGAATTGAATAATGAATTATTTTAACAGGTTGAAACGACTGCCACTTGAGCCATTAATTACACGCTGCTATACACCACGCCTCTATAATCTGTCAGAGGCGTCACCACTACATTCAACACGAACACCGCTGCTGAATTCACTGCAAAGATTGTCGTATTGCATTATTTAATACCCATATTTACCTATGTATTGGTTTATCTGTCAGTCTATCTGTCTTTCTATCTCTCTGTCTGTCTGTCTAGCTGGCTGGCTGGCTGGCTTATCTTCCTAGACCTCCTCCTATGTAAATTAGTATTTCATCGAAAGTCACTGAGAACTTTTGGAGATATCGTGTGGACAAACAAACAAACATAGGTGAATACATAACCTCCTCCAACCTCGTTGGCGGAGGTAATCAGTCAGTCAATCTATCTGTCTCTGTAAATGTATATCTATCTACCTGTTCGTCTACTTATATATCTTTCTGTCTATCTTCCTGTCTGTCTGCTTCTGTCTTTCTATGTATCTATCCTGTATCTATCTATTTATATATCTATACATGATTTTCCCCTTCTATCTGTCTATTTATCTGTTTATCTATGAATATATCCATATCTGTCCACTAACACGTAGTATACATACATATATACATACATACAGGTAGACAGATAGAATTTATATATTCGCCATAAAAATAAAAAATATATACTAATTCTCTTATTCTCTTTGCAGGCTGAGGGTTGGCAGGGCTTCCAGTACCCCCTGGAACGCGTCGCAGTCAACCGAACCTTGGATGACCTAGTAAACGCCGAGGTCAAGGTCGAGGTCACGATGCGCCACACCTTCCTGGGTGACCTCCACAAGGGTCATGCTAGGTGAGACCACTGGGGTATTAACTCTTGCTCCTCTTAATCGGTCTCTTCATTGTGTAATTTTCTGTCTATCTGTCAGTCTGTCCCTTTTCTCTCTTTCATTTTTGCATTTCTGTCTAAGTCCTTTTCTCTTCTCTGTATTTTTTGATGATCTTTGTTTATTTATTTGCTTTTCTGTTTACCTTTACCGGTGGGTTATTAATTATTTCTTTCATTTCTCTGCCTGTTCATTTCGCTTTACTTATTTTTACCTGTCAGTCTGTCTCAATGTATTTTTTTTATGCCCTCCATGTGTTTATTTGTCACTCCTGTTTATCTGTCAGTCTGTCTCTTTCTCTGTATTTTTAGAAACTCCCTATTCATTTGCTTTTCCTGATTTCCTGTACGTATGTCTCTCTTTCCCTAGTTTTAGATGCTCTCCTTCTATAAATACTGCCTTTTTTCTGTTTATTTGTCAACCTGTCTCTTTCCTCTGTGTTTTTAGACGTTCTCTATATGTGTGCCTTTCCTGTTTACCTATTATTATGTCTCTTCTGTATTTTTAGAAGCTCTCTCCAGCTATTTATTTCCTTTGTCCGTTTATCTGTCTGTCTGTTTCTCTGCACTTTCAGGCTATCTCCGTCTATTCATTTTCTTTGATTGCCTATTGGCCTGTCTTTTTCCACCTATATTCTTAAATGTTTTCTATTTATCCACTTGCTTTTCAGTTTATCAATAACTTTGCATTTTCTCTCCATTCATATTCACTTTCAGTATATCTGCCAGCCTCTTTTTTTTTTCTTTTTTAAATAAGCTTTTCCTGTTTATCTGTCATTCTGTATCTTTCTGTCTTTTCAAATGCTGGAGCACCTGTAAGAGCCGCCCTGTCCGTCTGTCCCTCACTAACTTTTTTCGGAAATTAGGTGATTCATTCCCATAGACTTTAGCAACCTCTCATACCTAGCAATTTTGTGCCTGTTTATACTCAGATACTAAGATGATTTATGAATACTTCCTCGAGTCATCGACATCTCATTTCCTTGCTTCATTTCACTGTTCATTTCTTTGCTGTCTCTTTACATGTCAGTCTGTCTCTTGTGTTTTGATGTGTCCAGTGTGTGTGTGTGTGTGTGTGTGTGTGTGTGTGTGTGTGTGTGTGTGTGTGTGTGTGTGTGTGTGCTCTCTCTCTCTCTCTCTCTCTCTCTCTCTCTCTCTCTCTCTCTCTCTCTCTCTCTCTCACACACACACACACACACACACACACATGCACTCAGTCACAACATAAGCACACCATAAATACCCCAGTCGGTCTGTTTTGGTCTGACCTCTTTCTCAGCCACTTTTACTTTCCTCTTCCTGCTCCTCCTATTATCCCGCACTCCCCTTTGTTCTTCCTTATTTCTCTCTCACTCTTCCACAACTCTCCTTCACTCTTCAGTTCTTCTTCACTCTTCTTCCACACTCCATCGCTTTTCCTCTACTCTTATTCACACCTCCTTCACTCTTTCTCCACTCTACTTCATTTTTCTTCCACTCTCCTTCACTCCTCCTCAACTCTGCCTTACACTTCCTTCACTTTGCCTCACCCTTTCTTTCCCATTCTGCCTCACTTTCTCTACTTATCCTCACTTTTCCTCCACCCTCCTTTGCTCTTCCACTCTCCTCATTCTCCTCACTCTTCTCCACTATCCTCCTTCACTTTGTCCATTCTCCTCGACCCTCCATATTCTAACTCTTACTTTTTGTCAGTCTTCCTACACATTTTCTTACTCCTAACTCGTCCTTAAACTCGTCAAATCTTACCCTAACGCTGTCTCCACTCGTCACCAATCACCTTATCTTCCACCTACTTGTTCCCATCACCTAATACTCCACTTACCCTTCCCCATCTACCTTATACTCCCATTGTTCGTCCCCATTCGCCTCATACTTCCCTTACTCCTTTACCCACCTCCCTACTCCCCCTACGTCCCCCTCCACTCGTCCTCCGCCCCCCCCTACTCGTTCCCCTGCCCCCTACTCTCCCTAAGACCCCCTACTCATCTCCCCTTCCCCCCCAGGACTCGAATCGTGGCCCCCAAGGTGAAGGTGGGCTTCGTGGGGTCGGCGCCGCTCATTTTCAAGCCTGGCATGTCTCTCACAGCGGCTGTGAGTACCAACGCTTACCATGCATTAACTTTACCATTTAGCTCTTTCGTCATGAGCTTTACTACCTGTTCTTTAGCATTATTATCATTATTATTATTTTTTTTATTATTATTATTATTATTATTATTATTAAGTTACTCATTTTTGCCATCACTCATTTAATTTGTCATTGCTATTACCATTTACTATTACCTTTATTTTTCATTAAGTATTTCATTTAACACCGCAAATCATCGTGGCTTCATTTCAGTCAGAGCTATGGTGACTCGGTGGCTAATTTGCTTATGATGCGTCAGCCCCGAGTCCAGGGGTATGTTGGCACCCTGTTGGCTCTGTTATTGCCATTACAGACTCTGATACTCACAGACACAGCTAATACATCACTTCGACTTACAAGTGTATCACTTCCTACAGATGCTCCGTCCCCATCCGTACTTCATCAGCATGTGGAAGGATTAATTCTATCATTCTTCCTGAAGAGCTAATTCTATCCTATATTGAACCTAATGTGGACTGATGCAGGCTAATCCTAAAGGCAGGGAAGACTCCATCAACCAACCACCAGTCTAGCAAAGCCATCTCCTGAAGCCGCGAGTGGCCAGGTCCATAACACAACCTGTCATCATATTCAGGATCATCATCATCATCCAGTCATCACCATCAGCATAGTTCTCGTCCTCCTCATCGCCATCAGCATAGTTCTCGTCCTACTCATTGCCATCATTATAGTTCTCGTCCTCTTCATCGTCATCATCATAGTTCTCGTCCTCCTCATCGTCATCACCATAGCTCTTGTCCACCTTATTATCGTCATTCACCTTGGCCTGTTCCCTGGCATCATCTATGTTGTCTCGCTCGTCTTAACGGTCTGTTTCAATCACTGTGTTTTGGTCTATAATCAATGCTGTCTCTCAGAAATGGGGACACCTACGGGAAGGCTAATCATGGGGTGCCATTTTCAAGATGATTACAGACTGGAGAGACTGAGGAGGTTTACTTTAAGTGTCTGTAAATAATGCAAATGATACTAACAGAACGTCCCATTCTGATCTTATTTCTTTTCTTTCTTTCTTTCTTTCTTTCTCTGTCTTTCTTTCTCTGTCTTTCTTTCTTTCTTTTTAGCCCTCCAGTCCTGCAGGTTTTAAGGCCATTGTGTGTTATTTTCCTCGTCAGATCTTACCTATGCACCCTTGAAGTTCTTGATAAGCCTTCGTTGCCCTTCACGTCTTTCAGAATTTCCTTCCCCTTCAAGTACCCTCTCTCAAAATATTATCCTCAGGAGCTCAGTCTCACATGACAACCGTTTATGAGTTCAAACCTGCACCTAGGAGCCAGTCACTAATCCGAATTCCAGTAATATAGTTCATCCACTTTACCTAAGCAGAGATTTTAGTTTTATTGAACCCTTAGCTCAATGACAGAAAAATACAATACTACGACTATACATCCTATCCACAGCACTCCCCCGATATACTAGCATTCATCTCTTGTTTCAGTTTTCTATTCAAGATGGAGAGATGGCAATTTTACACCCAGATAACGTAAATAGAGAATAATTAATTACATATCTGACACGCTCCTTTGTGAACCCGAAGTAGGTGTTCAGTATGTACTGTTAATATCCCATAATGTAATTAAAATACAGTTAAGCCTCCGTCCTTCAGCCTCAGTAAACACCAAAGGCCTGGTATTTCTAGTGTCCTTATCATTATTGTTCTTATTATTGTTAGTAGTAGTAGTAGTAGTAGTAGTATGCCTTTTCGTTTAAACAGCACTGTTGTCATACTCATTATCATTACCATCTTTTCTACCATAAACCATTTTGTTAATCGTATTACATTACCAACATTATGTAACAACTGTCTTTGTTTTTCCTGTCATTGCTGTTGTTACTGAACGTGATAGTGATTTAAATTAACTTATGCTGACTCAGGTTTGGTTAGTTGAGCTTGTTCTCTCTCTCTCTCTCTCTCTCTCTCTCTCTCTCTCTCTCTCTCTCTCTCTCTCTCTCTCTCTCTCTCTCTCTCTCTCTCTCTCTCTCTCTCTCTCTCTCTCTCTTTAATATTCACGACTTAATGCGTATAAGGTCCCTGGGTCCCGTACTTAAGGATCAAAAGCTCTTACCAGGCCACTCCTACAGGTCCTGGAAGATCAGAGAGCCATTACGGTTCTTATTATGGGGTTGTTTGAGAGAGAGAGAGAGAGAGAGAGAGAGAGAGAGAGAGAGAGAGAGTGAGAGAGAGAGAGAGAGAGTATAATCAAGTGGGATAGAAGCAGGTTGATATGTAATTCGAAAGGAGTACAGAAGAAAGTAAGAGAGAGGTGAGCAAGAATAACATGTAGCCAGAAGTGAGGTAGGTAGACAGGTAGAAAAAGGCAAGGTAGGTATTAAGGTGCTCAAAAGTAAGGTAGGCAGAGGTAGGCAGAGGTTAGACAGGCAGGTTGGAAGGTGGGTGAGGTAGAAAAGTGAGGCATGTAAGAATGTGAGTCATACAGACAAGATAGTGAGGTAGGTAGGAAATTAAGGAAAAAATGAGGTAGGTAGGAAAGTGAGGGAAAAATGAGACAGGTACAAAAATGGGGCAGGTACGAAACTGAGGCAGGTAAGACAGTGAGGCAAAAGTGAGGTAATTAGAAGAGCGAGGCAGAAAGAAAGGTGAGGCAGGAACAAAACAGAGGCAGGAAGGAAAGTGAGGCAGAAAGGAAAGTGAGGTAGGTAGAAGTGTATGGCAGGTAGGTAACAAGGTAGATAGGAAACGGGTCAGTCTAATTTAAGTGACTTACTCTCATTTGCACTCCATCACCGCTCTCTCTCTCTCTCTCTCTCTCTCTCTCTCTCTCTCTCTCTCTCTCTCTCTCTCTCTCTCTCTCTCACACACACACACACACACACACACACACACACACACACATTCTTCAATAAATTCACCATTATTGTTTATTATCTCTTCACGTGACGCTAAATTCTAATGAAGGTGTTTTGTTTTTCCGTGTGTGTGTGTGTGTGTGTGTGTGTGTGTGTGTGTGTGTGTGTGTGTGTGTGTGTGTGTGTGTGTGTGTGTGTGTGTGTGTGTGTGTGTGTGTGTGTGTGTGTGTGTGTGTGTGTGTGTGTGTGTGTGTGTGTGTGTGTGTGTGTGTGTGTGTGTGTGTGTGTGTGTGTGTGTGTGTGTGTGTGTGTGTACAGGTTGGTGTAAGCTACGAGGATGGTGAGCCCCTGACCCCCCGGCAGCTGAGACAGTCCACCCTCACCCTCACCCCCACCCTTAAGCGAGCCACGGGGGGTACCACCACGCTGCCTCAGGTATGTTATCGCCTCACCCTGCCTCACCCTCACTCTGCCTCGATTGCACCCTGCCTTACCCTCGCCCTACCTCACCCTCACTCTGCCCCGATCTCACCCTGCCTCGATCTCACCCTGCCTCACCATCATCCCCCTACCGTTATTTTGTTCTACTCTGCCTCACCCTTATTTTCTCCCTCACCCTAACGCCAGATAGAAGCCACCTCACTGCCTTAGGTATGTCACTCCCTCACCCTCACCCATTCTCATCCAGCCTTTCCTTGTCTCACCCTCTTCCTGCCTCATCTTAGCCCTGCCTCACTCTGCCTTGCGCTCGCCCTTCCTCACCTTCATCCTGCCTCATCCTCACTCCCTCATTCACCCGGGCAGCGGGGGGGCCAGGGGAAAGGGGGCAGGGGAAAAGGGGGGCAGGGGGAATGAGGGGGAGAGGGGAATTGTTTCAGACATGTCATCAATATGACTCACTCTTCTGCACTCCCTCCAGGCCAATCTCCTCGAAGTGGCCTGTGTATCTATGTAACTCTCTCTCTCTCTCTCTCTCTCTCTCTCTCTCTCTCTCTCTCTCTCTCTCTCTCTCTCTCTCTCTCTCTCTCTCTCTCTCTAATCTTTTCTTCGCACTTAATATCCTCCTGTCTTTCTTCCTCCCTACTTACATCCAGTTTTCTCCTTTTTCTTTCCTCCCTTTCCTCCACTCCTGTTTCAAAAGTCTCCTATTTTTTCTTACCTCCCTCCCTCCTTCTCTCTACTTCCTCCCTTTACTTTTCTCTCACTTCTCTCTCTCTCTTGTCTCTTCTTCTTTTCCTTTTCTTTTTTTTATTTTAACTCTTACCTCCTATCCATTTTCATCTCCCAGCCATTTCTATACTCCCCTCCTTTCCATTTCTTTCTCAACTCCCTCCATTGTCTTCTGTCATCTCTCCCTCTCTCATTTCCTCTCTACCTCCATTTCCTCTCCACCTCCATTTCCTCCCTCCTTTTCTCCGTAATCCCTTCACCTGTCTTACTTAATATTCTGTCACATCCCTACCTCTTAGTCTCTTTTTTTTTTTTCTCTTTCTCTCTCCATCTCTCTTTTCTCATCGTACTCCACCTCTCCATTTCCTCTTGATCTCCTATCTCTCTCCCTCCTACTTCCTTCCCACTTTCTCTTGCCTTCCTCCAGATTCGTACCTAAAGGGGGTGAGGGGGAAGAGGTAGGAGATTTCACGTCCTCACCGAACGCCATTAAGTATAGTACAGTATAACAAAGCCTTCTCAGGGCAAACTATCCATTATATATACCGGATTTAGGTCTGGTACTGTCTCTGGTTCCGTAGAAAATGGTAGTGTATTGCACCAAGAAAAGACTGGCCTCATACTGTCACAGAGAGAGAGAGAGAGAGAGAGTGTGTGTGTGTGTGTGTGTGTGTGTGTGTGTGTGTGTGTGTGTGTGTGTGTTGTGCATTTTCAGGTGCTATGTAATGCAATCTCGAGTTTCAAAAATTTTGGCATATTTCCGGCATATCTTTATTATACTTCTGCTAAACTTTTGAACCCTTTTTTTTTTTTTTTTTTTTTTTTTTACAATAGCTTGGCCTTAAATTGCTATATCCGCATCTTGAGTGCTGACTTGTAGTAACTAATTAGCAGTTACTGTATGGTGCTAGTCTCAATGAAGCACTATGGGATGTAGTACCGTAGCACTGTCTGCTTCTGTCACCGAGCTACGCGAAATAACCTACAAAAGGAAGAGACGAGCATTACAATGATCACCATGAAGAGGTGCCATGTCAATGATGTAGAGGCGTAGCACACTGTCTGCCTCAGAGGTACGTGAAATAAGCCGCAAAAGGACCAAGAATCTAGGCCAAGTTAAGGTGAACGCATTATACCATACTTCCACGATTGCATACTCGAGATCAAAAAGAAGGAAAATTGATACTAACTGCACGTGCACTCAGATCACATTTTCCCTCTTGAAGGAAAACAAGGAGCATGTCTTACCACCTCGCTCACTTTCTCTTTCAACTTCTTTCGTCCTTAATCTTCGTTTTCTTTATCTGTCTTCCTCCCAATTCTCTCCTTTTTCTCTTTCATATCCTTTCTGCCTTTATCCTCTCTTTTTTTTCTGCATCCCCCTTCTAAGACTTTCGTTTTACCTCTCTCCTTTTGTCATTTATCCTCTCTCTCTCTCTCTCTCTCTCTCTCTCTCTCTCTCTCTCACACACACACACACACACACACACACACACACACACACACACACACACACACTCTCTCTATAAAATTGCATCCCAGGTACGTCTTCCATCTCCCATTACTCTCTTTGATCCTTTCAGCTCGTGGTCCTCCCCCGCATCCGCACCCACCCTCCCCTGACGGATGTGTGGGCGCGGGGTAACATGAGCAGCACGCCCACGGAAACCTCGTGGGCGGGGAAAAGTGACCTCAACCTCGCCCACCACCAAGCCTTCCTCAGATTTCAAAAAGACGGAATATTGCAGTAAGTAAGGAAGAGGTTGATTTGTTTCTGTTGTGGCCCCAGGTTCATCTGAAACGTGAACCCAGTGGACTGCAGGCTGAAGATGCTCTGCTCCTCCCAGTGTTCACCAATTTTCATTTAGCGGATAGGGAAGTAATCGAGGGATGTTTGTATAACCAAGCAATTGAGCCGCCCGGTTATCGTACATCGGGGTCACCACATGAAAGAATTCCACTTTAATACCATGAAGTTGAATAAGATGGGATATTAACGATAGGGTAAGGGGGATGAGAGGAATGGGGTGGTAAGGAGGGATGGGGGAGGTAAATCGGATCAGGAAGACAGCAGGGGTGAAAGAGAGATGAAGGATAGGGAGAGAGTAAGTAGATGTAAGCAACCAACACCGAAACACAGTCTACTATCACCATCATCCCTCTCACCGTCTGTACCTCGCATCTCTCCTACCCTCTAACACCATACCACTGTAAATGGGTTCCGCATTATAGTGCAGACCTACTGTATTTGCTTAGTTTCTTCTTCTTTTCCTGTCTTTCTTTAAAACACTTTTCAATTAGGCGCCATCCCTTCATTTGTACGTACACCAGTTCTTTTCAAACTCGGTACAATTGTTCGTTGGTCAAATACACCGAAATTTTGTTTTTCATTTTTGTAGTTCGGCCTTTTAATGAGATTTATAAGGTCAAAGGTAAAGCCATACAAACTCAAACTTTGAGATCCTATGTTCTTGTATGTTTACCATTCATCATGGCATTCTGAACAACAGTATGCCGGTGTACTGTAGCTGTGTGGAGACCATCGTGCATTCCCTTGTGAGTGATAGCAATCTTTAATTACCCCTGTCTTCTCTCTCAGCGTCTATGCCTTCTATCTGTCCTACCCTTCTGCACCATACCACTGTTTTCTGATACTACCCACCATCCTCACCGTCTGCCTTATATCTGTCCTATCCTCCTTTTGAACTTCTTTTGGCGATATCCTTTCAGGTGGACGATAGATGGAATGGAGGCTGAGATAAGAAGGAGGGAATGTGAAAGGAAAGAGGGAGAGGTTCGCGGCTAAGATAAGAGGGAGGGAATGTGAGAGGCAAGAGGAATGAGAGGCTGGAGGAGGAAGGGGGGAAGGGGGAGGGGAGTGATTTGATAGAGAGAAGAGGAGAGGATTTCATACTAGTCTTGACACTTTTTTTAGGTCATCGTGTTATTTATCACTTACAAATACAAACTACAGTAAATGTAAAACAATGAACTTATCAATTGCATACGGAAATAAACTCATTATTTACTAGCTCTCAAAAGCCTCCACCTTTACAGATACTCACTACAATACATAGCGTCATAAAGAGCGGCATAAAAGCATAGTCTGCAATTGTTTTTATATTTGCATATTAATTTTGAAGAAAATGTGTAGCCTACATATCTATGCAGTAACGCAATAACAAGGCAGAGTATATTTTGGTAAGGTATTGAAACCATAGCAACATTATTTTTTACTCTGACCTCTCTCTGAATATTGAAATTAAAAATATATAAACCAAAGCCTTTTTTAAGACTCGATTTGTATTTCCACTTCCGTGACTGGGCTCAAAATTTTCACCACCCTCAAATAGTGTAGAATTTCAGTTCCATCGATTTTTCCTGGCCTGCCGGATATTTTTTCCACTCCAATATAAGCAAAATAAAACAGTGCTCTTAAAATTACACAGTACAAATCACAGAGCTTATCTATATATTTTTCACTGACTATGCATATTCCCGCGACTCTCGACGAAGTCTATGAAAAAAAAAAAAAATCCAGATTCATTGACCCCTTCACCCCAGATAGTTTTTTTTTTTTTTTTCTTGTTCTCACTTGACGATTTTTTCTCGCTTAGGAATGGATGTCTTGTAGTGAAAATATTAGAAAAAACAAACTTCATTCCCCCCTTTTTGCTAGAAAGAGGTGAGGTAGGAAAAGAGGGAGGGGAAAAGGGAGGGTAGAATTGGAGGAAGGGGGAGGGAAAGGTTTGGAAAGGAAGCAGGGAGGAGGGAAAGGTTTGGAAAGGAAGCAGGGGGGAGGGACTCGGTAGGACAGGAGTGGGGATGGGTAAGGTAGGAGGGAGGGGAGGGAATAGGATTGGAGGTAGGGAAGGGAAAGGGAAGAACAGGCTGAAGGTTATAGGGGAAAGAGAGGAGGAAAGGGAAGGTAGATTGAACAGGAGTGAGGGAGGGAAGGAGGGAGGACGGGAAGGGTAAGGCAGGAGAGAAGAGGAGGGGAAGAGTAGGACTGGAAGGAGGAGGAAGGGAGGGGTAGGGCAGGGATGTCGGGGGAGGGAGGGGAGGGGAGGGGAGAGACAGGAGAAAGGAGGAGGGAAAAGGTATATATAAATTACAGAATAGCCTAAACAATTTATTATTGTTGTTTTTATTACTATTATTATTATTATTATTATTATTATTATTATTATTAATACAACGTGTTTTATATAACCTAGAAATGCAGACCATAGTAAAGAAAAAATACTGAACTCGTAAACTGCTTACGGAATTACACCCCGTTCAAAAACTGAGTGCTTTACTGCACTAACGACATAAAAAAGAAGAAAAAATAGTTCGGTGCCCAGTCTTATCAGTTTTCAGAATAACAAAAATTAATTCTGAAATAAAATATGCTTAGAACAAAGACTGTGATACAAGAACGGCGAGTCTAGAATACATACGTTCCAGTAAGTCAGACGCTACGCCTTTTCTCTCTTTCTCTCTTTCTTCCTTTCTTTCACCATTTCTTTCTTTCTCTCTTCCGTTCTTTCTTCATCTTTTTTTACTGTGACCTCTCTTTCAGTAGAATACTGACACATACCAGGATTAACGAAGCATTTTAAATTCTCGATCAACACTTGAGAAACATGAAATGACACCTCAAAGTTCTGTAGTCTACTGGGTAATGCTTTACGTTACTGTTGCAGTGTACAGGACAGAACGTAAAATGCCTCTCATCTGGCGGCATCTTGTGTGTTGCGACGAGGGCTGAGTATGCTGGTGTGGGCATGGGTGTGGCAGTGGGAGTAGGAAATGAATAGATGATGAAGAATAGACACTGATAATTCTGAGCCGTACCCGCAGCACACGAGAAGTTGCCTGGCAGAGTGGAAAAGGGACGTTACATATGAACCACCCTGTACACCACTGATATATACACACAGACTTAAATTGCAAAGAGTACATCTACAATCGGTATCAAAAGTACTGTCGTCACCTCCAGCTTTTCTGTCTATGGGTTTAAAAAATAACAGCAACAGCGACAACAACAACAACAATAACAACAACAGCAACAACAACAACGACAACAATAACAACATGATGCTACGATACCCACAACTATCGTAACCTCGACTCGCTTTGCTACACTATTACGCGAAGGAATATCAACAAGCCACATGCATACACATACTAGTAAAGAAGAAGTGCTAAGGACCCTCCGGAAGCGACGAGAAAACGACCTTGCATTCTTCCATCTATCTGTCTCTGTATCTATCAGCCCCCTCAAGTTCCATGTATTCTTCTCTTTATCTATCCGCCTCCACAGTTTCTATGTATGTCTTTATCTGTACCCTCAGTCCTTATCTATCTATCTATCTATATATTTGTCCCCGCATTCTCGATCTATCTATTGGTCTGCCTCTACATCTATCTCCCTTCGTCTCTATTTCTCTCCTCTTATCTATCTGCCCCCACAGCCTTCTTTCCCCCTCTCACAGACGAGACCGCAACTCTACGTCCATTCATTGCCCTCTTTCTCTGTCTGTCTGCCTTCCAGTTGGTCTCTGTCTATCTGCCCATCACTGTGTCTGTCTATATGCCCACTGATCCATTTATTTACCTATCTCAATGTATATTGGTTTATCTGTCCACTGGCCTCATTATCTACCTGTTTGTCTGTCCTTTGATGTTTTTATCTGCCCACTCCGATAGTTAACTTCCCTCCCTACACACACACACACACACACACACACACACACACACACACACACACACACACACACACACACACACACACACACACACACACACACACACACACACACACACACACACACACACACACACACACACCTTCCACTGTAATCTCTCTAAAAGCCTTCTAACAATAGGGTGCTGAAAGAATACTACTACAAGAGGCGAGGTCAACTCAGACTGCAATCTCCCACTAGTATTATGAGCTGTATATGTCCGCCCAGCCCACGACACATCTCTCTCTCTCTCTCTCTCTCTCTCTCTCTCTCTCTCTCTCTCTCTCTCTCTCTCTCTCTCACACACACACACACACACACACACACACACACACACACACACACACAAACTGCCTGCGATCTAGACGGTGAGAATTTGTATTTTTCTAAACACATCAAATTTCAGCTAAGATTATTTATATATTATACTTCAGTTTATTCGCCAAAGAAGAATTTTTTCCCCTTAAAATTCGATCCTTCTTTGCTTAATTCTTGATACATTAATCCACCTGTCGTAGTGAAGGCATCAGTGATGTATCTCCATTAATCCCCTTAGCACAATGTTGCGTTTGTATTCTGTTCTTATTACCACCAGACAGTTTTATTCAGTTCAGCGAAGACCTTCCCACAGCGCAAGAGTTTAAAAGCATCTCTAGTAGGGTGGCAACTTTTAAAAATATATTTCTTGCCATCTTCAGACGATTTTATTCAGTTCTATACGGACCTCTCGTCCTGATATGTGAATCCGTATGACGCCATCTGTTGAGCATAATGGGAGTGTTGGACCTACGGAAAGGACTGTGTAGCCTATGCTCAGAATCTGATTCATAAACAAATCTAGAAAGCTCTCAGAACCCATACTTCCGCCAACGCCAATACAATTTAAGATTTACTGCAGTAATTCGCCTTTCATATCAGACGAATACTTCAACGGTTTCACGTAGTCAGTTAATTTTACGTCTTAGTCTGCCCTGTTACACAATTTCAGGAGAGCTTACCTCCGGTAACGCCATTAAGATTTGTGATTTCGTGCATCCAGATACGAATCCATCTCGAAATCTAATCTTCTCTTCCTTGACCCACAACCCACCAATCCACTAAATTGTGTTGAAATCTGATAACAACTTTTAAAAATATCTTATACTGTACATAAAAAAAAAAAAAAAAAAAAAACGCGGTTGAATACATAACCCTCTCCAACTTCGTTAGCGGAGATAATAAAATCCATCTATCCCCCCCCCCCTGTTTTCTCCACTGTAATTAAACATTCTCATCGTCTAATCCTTCCTCTGTTCACCTCTTTCCTTCCAGCTTGACGGTAAACCCCATAATTTCTCGCAGTGCATGGAATCTGAAACAATTTCCATTTAGTATGACGACAACTTTTGCAATTCATTCTTACCATCCTCAGACGATTTTATTCAGCTGTATGAAGACCTCTTCTTGTGTAGGAGCTAAGTAATCCATCCACACAGATATACACTAGCGATTTTAGCAGCAGCATGGAAACCTCTAACAGTGGAAGAGCTAATCCACCTATCCCTACATTCTCACTTCGGCTTTTTTTTTCTCTGGCTGTATGGAGACCACTCACTATGAAGGAAGCTAATCCATCCATCCCTCCAGGTTCATCAGACGATTTTCTAATCTAACCTTCCCTACAGATTCACCCTAGACATTCCCAAGGACGCGACGGGACTGGAAATGACTGCCAGCTATCAAGACGGATCCAGTGGCATAGTGACCTCAGCCAGGGTGAGCGGGCAGCCGGTGCACTCCCCCAAGGGCTGTTTCCTACACATCACCACCAGCGCCGAGGCAGACATTGCAGTCGGGGAGTTTGCGGTGTTCCACGTCCGCGCCAACTTCCCCATGGAGTGGTATAGGTATCTGGTGAGTGGGTGGCTCGGGGGGTGAAGGGTCGTGCTTAGGAGAATTCACTTGTGTTTAAGGGCACTCAGTTGCGTTTACGGTATTTACTGGCCTTCATAATTATCCAGTCTCTCGGGGGGGGGGGGTTGTGCTTCAGGATACCATACCTGATAATGTTAGAAAGATAGTAGGTAAGGACATATACGGTACATTATACAGATAGACTGAATAATTGATTGATATAAATATAGATGAAGGTCTATAATGTGTGTAGTTATTCATAAACATCCCTTCTTGTACAGCTCAGTTAATATATATTCAGCCAATTAAATATTTGTCATTATAATATTGTACCGTATACTGAGACAGTCTGACTCTCTCTTGTGACTGTGATGATCCTCGTAAGCCTTCGGAGGAGTTTGATGACAGACAAACGATCGACACGCCGAGTCTACCACAACGAATGACAACACTCTTCACACTTCCTTGAAAAGCTGATAAAATCGCTTGAAGGCAGCAAACTCAAGTAAAACAGACGTCGTCGCAATTAAGAGGACAGCGAAAATTATTCTTAGCATCCTCGTTACCGGAAAATGAATACAACTGTGGCAAGACAGATAATGAAATATAAATAACGCCATCATCGTGAAAAGATAGCGCCGTGCGGGTTTATTACAGTCTCTAATCCACCCCGCCTCCACAGGTGATGGCCAAAGGACTGCTAATCCACTCGGGCACGGAGAGGGTGGAGTGGATGGGTAGTGAGGTGGTGTCCACTTTGAGCCTTGCTGTGGCACGGGAGATGTCCCCACGCTTCACCCTGGCCGTACTGCACGTGACGTCATCGGGGGACGTGCTGGTCGACACTATACACGTCGCTGTTACCCTACCCACCTCAGACAAGGCACGTGAGAGAGATAGAGAGAGAGAGAGAGAGGGGACGTGTGTATGCGTGCGTGCGTGCGTACGATCGTGAGAACATGCGCGCGCGCGCGCGCGCGTGTGTGTGTGTGTGTGTGTGTGTGTGTGTGTGTGTGTGTGTGTGTGTAAATAACATACATATGTAAACTGGATGCATAAACTAAGCTAAAACTACGCATATTTTTAACGTTATACAGTACATGAACGTACGGAAATGTACAGCCATGAACTTATGAAGTAGTATCAGATGATTATTATATATTTTCTCGGTCTGTCGTAATATTAGAGTGAATTTAGGGTAAACATATCCAATTACCATTAAATTATTTCACCACCTGTAATTACCAGTAACCTGGATATACTACCGGCATCGTCTATCCGGTTGACATCATGGTCTGCTGGGCTGACCTCATTACTTGAATATGGATGAGGGCGGAGAAAAGGATTACGAAACACCATTAGCATAACAAGATTCCTCCCGAGACAGCACTCTCCCCAGGCATAGACATAAGCTCCTCAGTACCCATTTTTTACTGGTTTATGTTTGTGTGTGGCATGTCAACATAATCTTGGTAGTTATTAATGCGATCTACTGTATAGTGGTTTTGAAAAGACATATGTAACAAACAGGAGAATAATAGAGTGAAATATGACGCAAAACAATTCACCATGAACAAAATGCCGGAAGCTTACTAAGCTCATGAGAATACGATGCTATATTGCTTTTACTCTACCTTGGCCTAAAACTGCCGTCTCTTCTTCTGGAATGTTGAGCTGTAAGGGTATATTAACATCCGAATATGATGCTTGTGGCGAAGAAGTACCGTAGTGAATTGTCTTTTTCTACCACTGAGCTACTTGAAATAAGCCGCAAAAGAGAAGATCTGGGCCTAGTTATACTGAAAGAACTATCGATTTTAACACATTTCTCAGACAGTGCAAAAGCAAAATTATATCCGTTGACGTTAATGTGTCGAAATCTCCAAGTCTGACTATCAGAGAAAAGGATTTATAAAAAGGAATAAAAGTTCAAACAAATAAGAAGAGACAGAAATAGAAAGATAGAAACAGACAGCCAGAAGAAGGTGCACAGTGAATAAGACACAGCATTATAAGAAAAAGAATTTTAAAAAACTCAATAGTCACCTCGCATTACTGTGTGAGAGATAAAAACTGAGAGTCATAACCAGGAAGAGGAGATGGCAATAGCTAGCCAGGAGGAGGTGCGCAGAGTATAAGACGCAGCACTAATAGAGAAAAAAATATCAGTGTCTCCTCGCTTTGCTGTGTGCGAGATAAAAATGGACAGTGGAATGGAAGACGTGTTATATGCAAGAAAAACTCTGTACAAGGAGATTCAGTGGCTGCCTCGCTTCCCCACATATTCTCTCTGATCCCGGATAAGGCGTTGCGCGGAATGGCTTTGTGGTGATGGTGAATAAATGCTTGGAATTGAGTGTTATAGCGCTCCCTTTCAAGACGCTCAGCAATTGTGGCCTTTGTGTGTGTGTGTGGGGGGGGGGGATATATCCTACTCAGAGCACCAACCTGATACTCCATTCTTTGAAGTCCAGCCGTCCCTCTACGCGCAAAAGATGCCACATTGCCTCACCATGAAGCATTCTCTGGTGACTGTCTGCACTATGAAATAACGTGCCTGTGTATTTAAACAATCTGGTTCTGAAAGTTTTCTGTTCACATGATATACAGTCATTAAGAATAAAGAACGCTAATTTATCAACCAGAAACCTAAATATAAAAGCCAATAGGAATGCAGCGCGTTGTTGAAAACCCTCTCCAGTTGTAATCAGTGGACTTAAGAGCCAATTCCAGTAATATGGGTTGAAAACGATCACTTCCAGCAACTTTCCTCTACGTGCTACATGTCGCTTAATCTCCTTCCAGATACTTCGTCTAAACTGCCCTCGAATGCTAACCAAAGTGACCTTCCACAGCACTCGACACCATATCATTGCTCGTATATTCTACCCCTTTTTTAAGACTAGAGTTTCTGTACAATTAGTCGTTTCTCATTTTTTTTTTTCGTTGTTCATGTTTTCTGCCTCATTTAAGACAAGAGTTTCTGTATAATTTGCCGTCTCTCTCTCTCTCTCTCTCTCTCTCTCTCTTTCTCTCTCTCTCCAGTTCAAATTTTCTCCCGCACTTTAAGACTATAGTTTCCGTAAAATTTGCAGTTAATTCCTAGTTAAAATATTTGTAATAAAATACTGGTATACCTCGTCCTTACAACTCGATGTATGATTCTAAAATTAAATGCAAAACCAGGAATCAAACAAGCATCAACAAAATCCTCGAGAGTTCCAGGAAAAGAAAACATCACTCTGAATCCTCGTCAGCTTGGGAGGCTTGCTAGCACCTTTTTCATAGCGATTTATGCTGACTATTACGCCTCAGTTATTTATTCCATGCTCTTTGTATCCTTTCACTGACACAGACAAATAAACTGATCAGGAAGAGATGTTGCGGAGACTGCACAGAGGACGAGAAAAAAGGAGTCATAACTTTTCATTGCTCTTAAGGTATTTACTTCCAGGAGATGACTGAGATGCGTTTTGCCAGTGAACCTCCCTTGTACCTGGATAATCCTGCTTCAAAGGCCACTATCCTTCCTGTTGCCCTGTCCTGTGTCATCCGAACTCTAATAAGACTGATGTATTTGTAGACTGAAAAATTGCTCTTTCACTCACATTTGGTTATTGCTTTTACGATTATCACTGCACTGGAAACACAGACACAAATACACACACACACACACACACACACACACACACACAGATTCCACAATTACTTTCATTTCTTTCTGCGGTACTGGAACAAAGCTAATAAAGACACAGCGAATGGTGAATGAAAGACTAAAGTGAAGAGAGTAACAGAACGGGGTGGCTGGAAGGAGGGGAATACTGAGAACGAGGTGGTGAGATGAAGTGGGCAATGACGTAAGGCAGGGGTCGGCAACCTCCGGCCCGCGGGCCAGATCCGGCCCGCAGAGTCCGAACTCATGGTCCGTCACCCTACTTGATATTTATATAACAATCCGGCCGGCAACAGCCTAGCCAACTAAATGAGTAAGTCGGCGCCTCGCAACGTGTCAGGCCACTGGCTCCGGGCTTCAAGCTGTTCACCTTCCCCTTTGACTTCTATGTGGACGAAGCCCCTGCACCCCTGCAGATGGAGTTGGTGGAGCTTCAGTGTAATGACGAACTGAAGGCAAAGTACCGTACCACTTCTCCATTGTCCTTCTTCCGTGACCTCGTCCTCCCTTCTGACAAATTTCCAAATTACATTGAGCATGTAAAACGCATCGTTGCTATGTTTGGCAGCACTTACTGTTGTGAGCAACTCTTTTCAAAAATGAAATATACAAAGTCTCGCATTCGCTCCCAGCTAAGTGACCGCCACCTCAATGACATTCTGCTCTTGTCTACCTCATCAATCGATCCCGACATTGAATCACTTCTCCATGGCAAACAGCACCAACCATCCCACTAATTTGCATGTCTCTTGATAAAACTGTTTTCTGCAGTCATTGATTTGCATGTTTTTCAATAAATTTCTTGTAATCTTGTCACTGGTTTGCCTGCTTTTCTATCACAAACTGTTTTCGGCAGTCAATGATTTGCATGTTTTTCAATAAATTTCTTGTAATCTAGTCACTGGTTTGCCTGCTTTTCTATAAAATTTTTGTATATTGTCACAAACTGTTTTCTGCAGTCACTGATTTGCATGTATTTCAATATAATTTCTTGTAATCTAGTCTCTGGTTTGCCTGCTTTTCTATAAAATTTTTGTACACTGTCACTTTTGGGTTCTCTTTGGCACTCCGGCCCGCAGGCTACTCCTAGAAGCTTTCTCTGGCCCTCGCACTGAAAAGGTTGCCGACCCCTGACGTAAGGGAAGAGGGCGTGTAGTGGGAATAGAGGATATTACTAATGGACACAATTGCCGGAAGGTCCTTTTCTTTTTCTTTTTCGTCAAGCTCCTCCCTTCACAGGATATTGCACTGGGAAATATACGTATGTATGTATGTATGTATGTATGTATGTGTCTTCTAACTCTATAATCGTAATTCTAATCGTTCCTTGATCCTCCAGTGATGTTAACAGGTATTATGATATTCTAACATCCCCAGTCCCTTAATTACAACACAGCAGCCCGTAATTCTAACACAGCCTTGATCTTAAAGTACTGGTATCATTGTCCCCCTTACTTCTGATCCCCCACCCAATAAGCTACGGTATTATTGAGGTTTCCGACACTCACGCTCCCTGAGCTAGGTTAAAAGATTAGGTTGTTTATGTTATGTCAGTTAGGTTAGTTAGGCAAGGTTGGATAGGTTAGGTCAGCTGGGTTAAGTTAGTTACGCCAGCTTAGGTTAAGTTAGATTAGTTATCAAATCCGTGACTGTCTTAAACCGCCATTTCATCAAAGCTTCTCCTCCCGGGTAGGTGAACGTAGTGCTCAACCAGGACAAGGACCATAGCAAGAGGACGGTGGAGGCCTCAATGCACGCCTCCCCTGGCACCCACCTGGCCCTCTCCTGCACCCGATGGCCCTCGTGGACGGCACACCACTCGTCCCGCATCACACCCGCAGCACTGGTCACCGAGGCACTCACCATGGAGCCACACCCAAGGTACTCACTCACACGGTTTGGTAAGCTCTGGCGCAACTGGATGATCTACTAAGCTTTTTTTTTTTCTCACACACACACACACACACACCCTCACACGCCACTTTGTTAAACTCTGTTGCAATACAATAGGATCCTCCACTAAGTGTGTGTGTGTGTGTGTGTGTGTGTGTGTGTGTGTGTGTGTGTAAACTGGCTACTCGCATGTTAATAGGCCATCATCCTAACCTTTTTCTTATCTTGAAAGGAAATTAACTCCCTCAATCCGGTGGCATATTTCTTACCTGCATTTTACTCTTCATTACCTAGAGGCTGCCTTTACTGCGAAGAGGTAAATAATATCTAACCTCTCCCAGTGCTATGTCTAACCTCTCCAGTTTAAAATGCCTCTCTAAAGCCATATAATATAGTATGGCACAAATGGAATAAATCTAACGTTACCCATCTTCTTCAGGATTTTAGATGCCTTCCTAAACATGAGTCAGAGGAGGAAATCTCAGTTAAAACTCTCGTGCTATGTGAGACACGAGCCTGCTTGCACACAAAGGCGAGAGAGGGAGGGTAATCTATGCTGAGAGAAGGCGGTTCGGTTTATTTCTCTGCCTACCGTATATTCAGCTGTCTCACATTCCACAGTCTGCTATCTCACGGTGTCAAAAGTTTGGCAACGGTTTCCAATGCAAATTTATTTTTCTAATTAATACCTTACATTCCCAGTGTCTTATTTGGTTACTTATATACACTTATATAAAAAGAATCATATAAAACACTAATTAAATTCGCTTGTCATTTACATTAATGTTTATTATAGCGATTATACTTGATTGTGCCTAAAGCTGTCCAGGTTACAGAAATTACAAGAAGTCCACGTAAGATTTAACACTAAGCATTAAACTCGAGAGCCGAATCTGATATTACCCCTCTCCCGTCTACTATCTAACTTTAGCCCTATCTGGTGCACACTACAGGCCTGTGCACACGGTGAGGCAGGTGTCGCGGCGTGGGGAGTGGACTGAACGAGTGGCGTCCCTTACCACGGAGAGCACTGCTGGATGGCCATTAGCGGCATTACACCTGGCTGGCCTTACCTGTCTCACGGATGCTGCACTGCCATCACCACCACACGCAGGTATCCCACAATGGCCACAACACATACAACATCTCCTCTCAGTCTTCTCCCCTTTCTTACACACACACACACACACACACACACACACACACACACACACACAATTTCTCAGGTAAACCCTCTTTCCTCCCGTCCTCCATACACACTCATAGCTATCCTGTCACGGTTTACCCTTCTCATACAAGTACTCTCGTCTTCTGTATCTCCCTCCCTGACCAGTGAAGTTATATAGCTTCCTAGGAACTGATGAGTACACCGTGGAAAAGTCAACTCACTCCAGACGCATTAAGTCCAGCTAAAACTTTGATTAGGTTTTGATAGTTAAAAAAAAGACGACTAGGAAACTAGTTGACTATCTGACTGTATTCATTTTTCCTTCTGCCTCGCCTAGCCCCCTCCCTTCCCCCGATCCTCAAGTACTTCCGCTATCAGTCTCAGCATCCCCCCACACAGGCAACTTTCCCTCCTCCACCTCCTGCTCGTACCTACTCACACTTTTAAAAACTTACTCACGTTGCCTAACTAGCTACCCTCCCTTAACCTTCACCTACACTTCACCTCCTCACATGGGAACCTTTTAACACTCACCTATCCTGCCTCACTCCCCATCCCCACCCTCTTCCCTGCCTTACATCCACACACAGATATCCTCCGCTACCTCCCACACAACTTTCCTTCCTCATATGGGCATCCTTTCATTTTTTCCCTCGCATCCTTCCTCTTTCACCACACTCCCATTCTCCTACGTACCTCACACGCACATACAAAAATACCCGTACCTGCCTCTTATCCCCCCTCCACGTTTCCCTATTCATGTCTATGTACAACTGATTCTGTGAGTGGTGGTGCTGTGATGACTGGTATCTATGGTATCTAACGACTCTGGTGACTGTAATACTGTGCAATGACTGTTCGCGTACTAGCCTGGCGATCGATGAATGTAATTTCATGGAGACGTGTACATGTGAAGGCTTTCGATATGTTAAGCCAGACTGATCAGTGACTTGTTTCCTGACTTTAATATTGTAATTGCTGGAATAATATAGAAACTTTAATAATATGGTGACTAATAAAGTACACTAGAATATTTTATTACAGAGACTTTGCACTGATGGTGATTTGTGATATCCTGTGTGATGGTTAGTGACTTGCGTAGTGGATGTTATGTTACAGTGATTATTATACTATACAAACTACGAATTGATAAAGCTTGCCGTTATGTAGTGTGGTGGTCAGTAGTGTAATGACTGAAATATTATTAAACGAAACTCTACTAGTAATGACAGTTGTTGTGTTATACTGTGGTAATCAGTGAATATGTGGCGCTGGTAAGTACGGCCATCTTAACTGTGGTGTCTGAAATGCCAGTGGGGATGGTGATTCAGAGTACTGTGGTGAATGTGGCAGTAACAAAGTGAGTAGTATTAACGCGGTGGTGAATATGGTAATTATGCCGTACCTAGTGACTGGTGAATGCAATGATAAAGCGATGAATGAGGTGATCGTAGAATTAATGTGGTGACTGACAATGTGGTGAATGTGGTGTTACTCTCTTACATGAGAGAAATGTGGTGAATGTGTTACAGGTTCATGTGACCATCAGCTGGGGTTCCTGGAGTGTGGTGACGGCAGCTGTTACCGCCAGAGTGAGGTGTGTGACGGCCATACACACTGCCACAACGCTGCTGATGAGCTTCACTGTGAGTACAACACCCCACCTGCCTCCCTTCACACCACTTCATTAACCCCTTGAATCCCGATGGCGTCCTTTTTACCTTATTGTTGCTGCCACCAGACGATTTTATTCATCGTGAGGTCCCCACCTACTGTCGCTCATATCCTCTCTTTTTTTACATACTATTTTTTTGCTACCTCCATATCTCATGCAACCATGGAAAGGCCTCTCTTTCTGAAGGGGTCAAAGAGAACATTATTT
The DNA here is from genome assembly GCF_032717465.1 of Coenobita brevimanus. Lineage (NCBI taxonomy): Eukaryota > Metazoa > Arthropoda > Malacostraca > Decapoda > Coenobitidae > Coenobita > Coenobita brevimanus. The sequence continues at coordinate 9,504,580 of NC_136971.1, read as the reverse complement.
TGGGGTCAAATTATTATGTATCTAATCAGTTCGAAAAGATTTTCCTAAGCTAAATATAAACGTCTGACAGGAACCGTCTTCGGGTTGAAGGTTAGAACATATTATGATGACCCTACACCGGCGAGTGAAATGTGTTCCGTTTTTAGTCTTTCAGGGAAAGACACTTTCCTTATTGTAAATGATCAACCTCAGTCTCAGCAGACAAAAATCACAGTCAGTGCAATTTTCCTATTCAGCGTGGAACAAAACTTCAAAGTAAACTTGCTATGCAGTATTTGTTAACTACCTGAGTATATTCCTTAAAATAGAAAAGAAATCCCCACTCAGTTACAGCAACACAAAGTTCCAAACAGGAATACATATAGGACAACCATCTCAACCAGGAACCAAACCTCTACACTAATTCCCGCACCTCGCCACAGCAAGGCGCTGTCTGCCGAAAAGGAATGGCAGTTCACTGCACGGCACTGCCCTGCAGGGGTGACTGCTTGCCGACCAGGCTGACTGGGAATACACAAAAACAACATCTTGTTCCCTTTGCAAAATACACTCATTGTAATTCTCTAAGTTTAGAATATTCTCATGAAAACCGAAATGATTGTGATCTAACAATGATCCCCCCGTTACATGCTCTATTCTTCTTCATAACCACCGACTTTACACAGTTAAAACAGAACACGCTAACGCTGAATGAAATTATCTAGCTGTAGGAAAATTTTTAGTAATAATGTGGAAGGTGTTAATGGATTTGACTTTTTTTCTCATCCCTTTATTTATTTTTTTCTCACCCCTTTATTATAAGAGATCAACTCCAACTCCCTGAACCCGATGACAACATTTTCCTTGACTCGGGCTCCCTGCGGACGATTTTACACACCCTGGGCTGAATTTGTAGCAGTAATGGAGTCAAGGTTCTATCTACACCCAGTGTTTTAAAAATTCCTCGTAAACTTAGCAAAATCGCCTGTAGAAAGCATGAATGAAGAATATATATACGTTAACGGACTGAAGGGATAAAGTTTAATCAAAATTGCCTCGTTGATCCAAGAATAAAATGTGAACAAAGGCCGATGACTTGCTCGATGGATTTATTTTTACACTAGACGAATTGATTCAGTTTTGGAGAGACCTTATGTAGTGGAGGGTTATATGAAGGCTTTGTCTAACCCTCCAAGTTACAAAAGTCTCTCGTAAACTGAATACCTTTGTCTGGGAATAGCAAGAGTAACATCGAAACAAACGTAATGGGTTTGGAGAAGTTGATGGAAATTTTGTTCCCCTTAACCCTTAAGAGGAAGAAAAATTGGAAAGTAGTAGCAAGAACAAATGGTCATCGTGGTGAAAGAGTTAACACGAGCAATATTTGTATGCTGAAGAAAAAAAAAATTGCCTCGAGGTAGCAAGAATAAGATAAAAATTTGCATCATAAAATTGGGTAAGAGTTAACAAGAACTAGATTCCATAATTTTAATGGAAAAAACTTGCCTGAATTATATATATATATATATATATATATATATATATATATATATATATATATATATATATATATATATGTATATACACACACAAACACACACACACACAAATTACCTACAGACATTGCTTTTTATACTTTTTCTCACGACACCAACCCTACGACCAACATTTCTATACAGTATCTCGTATTTCTTCACCTGCAAGTTTGGCTCACACTTGAAATCTTCTCGTACAAGCTACAACCCATTAAACCTATACTTATCAAACCGTCTCCATCACTGAAACATAATTTTAGACGGTAATGCATGCGGTCTTTTGTTCTTAATCTCCTTAGTGTTGTGACGTGGATTTGTGTGTTATTCTTTACTACCTACAGACGAGTTGTGTAAATCTCTCTCTCTCTCTCTCTCTCTCTCTCTCTCTCTCTCTCTCTCTCTCTCTCTCTCTCTCTCTCTCTCTCTGTGTGTGTGTGTGTGTGTGTGTGTGTGTGTGTGTGTGTGTGTGTGTGTGTGTGTGTGTGTGTGTGTGTGTGTGTGTGTGTGTGTGTGTGTGTGTGTGTGTGTGTGAGCAAGCGTGCGTGCGTGCAGGAGTAAACCAGGTCAACATGTCATGCCATTGACAGGATTAAGCGCAAAGTATGACATCGACGCAAGGGCAGGATGAACCCCTTGATTCCGGGTGACTTCCTCTTTAGTTTATTTAAGCTGTTACCAGACGATTTTTTTCTTATATATAAAACAGCCGCGTTGTTTGATTGTTTGTGTGTCCCTCAATCACGCCCAAACCAAGGGCCAGAGACCCCCAGACCCATAATTATATTTTCTGAATCAGGGTGACCCAAGAATGGTTTTAGGCGGGCCAAAATTCAGATCTGGGTCATTTGAGGTCACCGGTAGAGTGTTCGCCTTTTTGGCCCGGGCAACGCCGGGTACCCTAGCAGCCCAACTTTTGGCATGGAGACTCACATGACCTCCAGCTCGGACATAGGGTATGTGAGGTTGACCGAGGTTATATTAGGTCACCGATCGGAGGTCATTTGAGATGACTGGTAATAGAGGCTTGAACGACTGGACCAAGCAGCCCAATTTTTGGACCTCCATTTCGGACATAGGCTATGTGCGGTTGACCTCCGAGGTCATTTGTGATCACTGATCAGAGGTCATTTGAGGTCACCAGTGTTACGGAACAGAGAAAGATAATGTACACTTTAAGTGAGAATACTAAAAATCACTACTGTCCCGTAAAGTTCCAGGTTCAAAACAAAAGAGTTAGGTAAAATTACAAGTTAAAGTTTAATGCTCAAACTAACAACAAAACATTCAGGACTCATAAGGATAATGTAATGGCAAAAAACAGGTTAAATATATGGTTAACTGCAATAGCCTCTATTAACACGAAATTAGCAAGAGTAAATTTATCTAAGTCAGCCCTGTTAAAATGAAAATACACTGGGTAATGCTCAGTTAATGCAAGAGAAATTATTACAGATACAAAATAATATTAAAACTGGCTGACAAAATGAATCCTACATAAATTACAAAAAAACCTCACTAGGCCTACAAATCAACACCTTATGCTATACAGTACAAGGAAAAAATGCAATAACAGTTATACTCAAATTACACAGCTGCTAGATGGTTGGAGACTTCCGGAGCACTCACAACAATAACTGTACAGGGGAGGACAGAGATGTGAACAAAATGAGGAGTAGATCTAAGTGGCCATGATGCAGAGACTGAGCTCATTATATAGGGGCCGGCAGAGCTTGATACAACTTGTAAGAAGGACGCGCAAATGAAGCCATGGGGACAAAGAGTTGACAATCCCGCTCTGAACAACAGAAAGGACGACTTACTCTACTATAACGGTAGAAGGGGGGGACTGAGGCAGAACACGCTCGTGATCAAACAGGCAGCACACTGTACGTTAGAATTACACAAAGGATGATGAAATCATAGGCTATGTAACACCAGTAATAGTAAACAAGTGCGCACAAGTACTGTGAGTTGGTCTGCGAAAGCAGAAATAGTAAGTTCTTGGACCTCTTATAATTCCTCTTCAAAAGCATAAGAGGTTAAAGAGGTACATGGTCATTCTGGAGCAGAAAGAAAGACTGAACTAAAACAAATAGGATTTGAGTGTTCGTCTTTTTGGCCCAGCAACGCCGAGTACCCCTGCTCGTCAGTTACATATCTAACCCCTTGCAGGCTGGAAAACCTATCCTAACCTGAATAAAATCGCTAGGAGATGACAAGAAAAAAATGAAAAATAAAAATTCCTCGAGCCCAGCTTATCTTTGAACTCCCATATATACCTACAAATCTCATTTTTCACCCGGCATCAGAAAACAGTTAATTATAAAATGTGTAATACTTTTTTAAGAGTGGAAATAAAAATTTTTCTGGAGCGATGAATTCTTTTGATTTGAATAATGGAAGATAGGATCAAGAAAAAAAAAAATCAACATACACATATTTCTTTTTTTTACAAGTCCATCTATAGATGGGAAAAGACTAGAGATTGGATGATAATGATGATGATGATGATGATGATGATGATGATGATGATGATGGGGGGGGAGGAGATGAGGAGGAAGAGGAGAAGGAGGAGGAGAAGGAGGAGGAGGAGGAGGAGGATAATGATGATTACAATTGTTGCACAGTATAAACAATGGACATATGCCTTCTCCATTCCCCACTTTCCCTCTCATTTCTCCCCCTTTCCCACTAGCCTTACCCTCTCTCCCTTTTTCTCTCTTCTTCCCTCCCTAGCCTTCCTTTCTTCCTCTTTCTCCCTCACTTCTCCCTTCCTCCCACCTAACCTTCCCCTCTCCCTGCAGGCTTGTCAGTAATCAAGGACTTCCAGCCGAGTGAGACAGTGGAGAGCAAACTCCAGAAGACGCCAGGTAATATACATTCGAAGACATTTTTAGTCATTTTAAGCCTGAGAAGAGCAGCTTTAAGCAATGTCAAACCTTATAAAGTCACTTAATGCCAGGGTTAAGACGTTTCAAACGTTTTTAAGCCATTTAAAGCGAAGACTGAACCATTTCAAACTTCAAACAGTTTAAAGCTTTTTAAAGACAGAGCCCTTTCAATACGTTTAAAACCATTTAAAGCCAAAGCAGTGCCATTTCAAACCTTTTAAAGCCAGAGCAGAGCCCTTTGAAGTAAGAATTAAGCCATTTCAAGACAAACCATAGCAAATTCGAATCTCACTGTAGCCAGTCATTAATTTATCATCATCTCTGTAATTATCTGTAGACACATTTTTGTATGTTTTTTAAGTTACGGAGGAACCTGCTCATTTATTTCTATAATCTAGGGTTATATCTCTTTAATCCCGTCATCTAAGCCTCTTCGCCATTTATCTGCTTGCTTATTAATCCCTCTTGTTACTCCTGCCTCTGTGTGCCAGCGGTGGAGGAGGCGGAGTTCCGAGTGACCCACAGGAGCTGGTGGAGAGACCTCTTCGACCAGACAGAGGGCAGCTGGTGTCGCACGCACACCTACTTCGGTCAGTCGCTCAGTTTTAGACCCATTTCCTTTAGTATAGATATTGCTAGAGCATGGCCTATTTGTTGCAGTTTTTCTGCCATTCCCATTATTGTACGTGTTGTCAGAGCTTAGGTCCAGATGTAGTCAGAGCTTGAACTGCTTTTTACAGTTTTCCTGCCATTTCCATTATTACCTCCACCGTGGAGGTTATGTTTTAGCCGGTGCTGGTTTGTTTGTCTGTTTGTTTGTTAGCTTGATTACACAAAAAGTTTAAACGGATTTTGCTGATATATTTTTGGAAGAGTAGGGTATGGCCTGAGGAACATTCTATTAGATTTTGGTGGTGATCCGGATCATCATCCAGATCCAGGAATTTTTGAAAGGACTCTTTACCACTGCAAGATTGTTGCAATTTCAACATTTTTGCTTCTAACTCTATAAATAATGCCTTGGAGGAGGTTTGCAATCTCGGATTGCGCTTGTTATATATGTTGTCAGAGCTTAGGTCCAGATGTTGCCAGAGTTTAGGTTCAGATGTTGTCAGAGCTTGGCCAACTTGTCACTGTTCTACATTTCCTATTATTATGGATGATGCCAGAGCTGCGACCTACTTGTAACAGTTTTCCACCCATATCCATTATTATAGATGTTTTCAGAGCTGAAGCCTACTTCTTAGTTTTCTTACCATTTCCGTTACATACATAGTATCAGCTTAGGTTTACTTGTTGCATTTTTACGCACCTTTTATTATAGATTGTATCAGGGCATACAGAGGGCCTTCATGCTTTCTGTTAAGCGACACTATACTCTTTTCACTCAAACTTGATCCAGATTTCGTCGAATTTCAGCGTCTTCCAAATACAGTACCTCAACAGCAGAAAAAGATAATGCTGTGGCTACACATCCTTTCCACAGCACTTCTTTGTGACTCACATCATATTGTAATGTTAATCTGTTTTTACAACTCAGCATTCTACAGTAGATGAAGAGATGGCAGTCTGAGGCCAAGCTAATGCGAAGAGAATAAAGTTGCCGGCATATGCACTCTCAGTCTTAACCACTGAATTTTTATGACACGTTTTCTTGGCTTAAAATTTGGCAGGCTACCTCTCAAAGATTTTATTTATCTTTGGGGAGACTTTGTTTAAGGATGAGGTAAATAAAAAAAAATTCCGTATAGAAAACCAACCCAGTCTCAAGTCTCATGTCTCGCCGAAGCAAAAAAAAAAAAAAAAAAAAAAAAAAAAAAAAGTCTAGAAACAGTACGAATAAAATTAAAAATACACCATAAGACTGGAGGGATTCACGGGCTGGCTGACTGTATACACCGGAATCAGTCATACTTAACCTTACTAACTGAACCTAACCATACCCAACCATGCCTAATCTAACCTAACCTAACCCAGCCTGATTTAGCCATTCTTAATTTAATTGGATCTTAGCTAACCAAATCCAAACTAATCTAATCTAATCTAATCCAACCAAACAAAATTCAAATCACTCTAACTCAACCTAACGTACCTAAATCCAAATTAATCTGATCTAATCTATTATAACCTAACTGAGTCCAAGCTAAACCTCTCTAACTAACGAAACCAACTTCAGTTAACTTAACGTTACCTAATATAACCAAATCCAAAATAATCTAACTAAACCAAACCAAACTGAGCATGCAAAACTAACCCAATCCAAACTCTTCTAACCAGAGAAAGAAAGAGAGAGAGAGAGAGAGAGAGAGAGAGAATATCTATACTAAGTGAACACCAAATTTCAAATATCTAACCTAACCAAACTCAACCTAAGGCAAACTAAGTAAACACCAATCCAAATAAATTTTAGTAAGTTAACGTAATCAAGTTCTAACCTAACCTAACCTAACCTCACCTCACCTACTCCACCCACCAGGCCACAAAGGGTACGAGAGAGTGGACCTTGAAGTACCTAACTCCCCTGGGTTGTGGGTGGTGGAGGGGTTCGCCGTCCATCCCCACCACGGCCTGCACATCCTCCCCGAACAGCTGTATGACGCCACCCCGCCGCTGCTCATGAGGATAGAGGGACCCCCAGTGTGCAGGAGGGGAGAGCAGGTGAGAGAGAGAGAGAGAGAGAGAGAGAGAGAGAGACTAACTGTATTCTCGGAAAGATTTCAGTAATTATCATTATTCAGTTGATTTGATGCAACATTCAGGTGACTTTGCACTGAGTAACAAGTCTAACAAGCCACACTATCTCCTGTAATCCAGAACATCATTTACTGTGTAAGGTGGTAACCATATAACCAAATGAACGCCTAGTGGTCTGGTGAGTTAAGGTACTCCAGTCGGATGAGACCCATAAGAATTTCTATCAAATGGATGGTAGGGCCTCAGTGCTCACATAGTTACACTCAGGGGATAGCGAGGCTGGTCACCCGTGCCATAAATTTCGGGATTAAGTAGCCTAATGTCTCTATGCTCCTGATGAAGCAAAGAAGGATTGGATATTATGAAAAATAAATTACAGTGGAAGATTTGGATGTCAGAATTAGCTAATATTGTTAATGTTTTCGTTTGTCTTTAACACTCCTCCCCTCCCTCATTCCCTCTCTAAACCGTCTCTGTTGTCGACACACCCAGTTAACTCCCCCTCGCCCCTCCCGTCCTTCCCTCCTTCCTTCCTCCTTCGCATCTCCTTCCTTCCTCCCTCACTCCTCCCTGCCTCCAAGCCACCAAGCCGTAACCCTTCTCCCGTTCTCCCCACCTCATTCCTGAAAAAACACAAACTTGAACCCATCCCTAACACTCTCCTCATCATAACTTTCTGAACCAGTTTACGTAATCCACACTTCAGCCTTCCCTTCCTCCTCCCTTTTCCTTTCTTCCTCCTTCGCTTCTTTTCGTTTCATTATTATCTCTTCCTTCTATCTTCCTTACTTTACAACTTCTCCACTACCTTTTTCTTCCTCCTTCCTTCGTTTTCTCTCTCTCTCTCTCTCTCTCTCTCTCTCTCTCTCTCTCTCTCTCTCTCTCTCTCTCTCTCTCGCACACTCTCACACCTTCCATTTCTCTCCCTCCCCTAGATCTCCCTCCGCGTCCACCTGCACAACGCCCTCAACCACACAGCGATGGTGATGGTGGAGATGGGAGGCAGCGAGGACTACCGCTTCGTGCACGTGGAGGGGGACGCCTCTGTATCCCACTACTGGCCCAGACTCTCAAAGGGCGACCACCAGCACCTCGTTACAGTCAGTTCACGGTTTGGGTTTCAGATTTTTTGAGGGACGGCTTTCGAATTTTTGAGGGACGAGTTTTAGAATTTTGAGGGACGGCTTTCGAATTTTTGAGAGACGGGTTTCGGATTTTTTTTTGTAGTTTCGGTTTTATATTTTGATCCCCCTAGTTTTCATTGACGGCCTGTGTTTGTTTGTTTTTTGTTATTTAGATGGTACGTTAGATTATCACCTTCTATTTTGACAGTTCGGTTTAAGTTCAGATTTCATGATTGCTTAGGAGTTTTTGATGGCCCCAGTTTTTATTCCGATGGCAACTATATATAATTTGCCACCCTGTGTTTTTGTTGATTGGTGTCATTTTACTTTTGGAGGTTTTATGGCAACAGCCTGGGTTATTATTTTCAGTGCTTGATTTACTGTTACATGTTCCACTAGTGATAACACCAACCCTCGCTCCATCACCCTTCTCCCATCCTTAATTTTCAACCTTTTACCCCTGCTCATCTCAAAACCTGACCCATTTCCAAACCTTCTCCCCCCCCCTCCACCCTAGTTCTTCCCCCTCCCTTCCCACACCTCGCACATAACCCCTCCCTCTCCAGCACTTCATCTCCTCACCTCAGTTTCAGCCTCCTCAAAAAGAACAACCTCCTACCTCCATCCTTACCTTGGTCACATCTTTCCCCTGTCCACGTCACACCTTCCCCCTGCTCACGTCACAACTTGTCCCTGCCCACGTCACACCTTCCCCTTTCCCTACTTCTCAATTCCCCCCTTGCCAACATTATACCTTTCCCCTTACCCGCGTCACGCCTTGCTTCTTGCCCACGTATCAGCTTGCCCCCTTGCCCCCAGATAGGAAGTGGCGAATGGAGTGAGGTGATGTTGCCCTTGGCCGTGATCCGACAGAGAGGAAAACTCAAGATAGTGGTGAAGGCCATATCGCAGCTCCACACACGCACTGCGGTACACAGGGTCAACGTTAAGGTGAGTGACAGACAGACAGACAGACAGACTGACAGACAGAATGACAGAGAGACAGACAGGCAGGCAGGAATAGAGAATCACATCTAGACTGGAAAAATCAACTGGGTCAAAGTAAAAGAAGACAAACAAACAGACAGGTAAATACAGAATGACTAAAGACAGACAGACAGACAGGTTGATACAGAAAGACTAAGCTAGACAGACAAATAAACAGATGGACAGACAGAGGGGAAAAGAGAGATGCGTACAAACGGATAAATTCTGCACTGTGATAAGGGCCAGATCACAGAGTCAACGTCAAGAGAGAGGCAGAAGATAGAAAGTGTGTGTGTGTGTGTGTGTGTGTGTGTGTGTGTGTGTGTGTGTGTGTGTGTGTGTGTGTGTGTGTGTGTGTGTGTGTGTGTGTGTGTGTGTGTGTGTGTGTGTGTGTGTGTGTGTGTGTGTGTGTGTGTGTGTGTGTGTGTGTGTGTGTGTGTGATGCTAATCCTCTCCCACACACTGAAAAGCAAACTGCTCTCACTTGCTCCCCCAGCTCCTCTCACTGCCCCACTGAAGCCAGTTATATCTACCTGCTCACATTGCAGTCCATCTTCTACGAGTCTCACTGTCATACATACACACTCCTGCAAATACCACTACACCCGTCCTGCATGAGACAGCCTCTGCATGTATTAAGTATGGACAGAGGGTATTAGCGCCCAGGTGGTGATAGATGGAGGTGTAGGAGACATACATTGCTCACAGGACTGATGGGTTTCCGAGAAGGATTGTGTAGCCTACGTCCAGAATTTAACACGTGTAAAATCCATCCTTAAGACGTCCCCTCTGTCTGTCTTCCTGTCTGTCCTCCATTTCTATCTTCCTATCCATCTGTCTTCTCCAATCCTCCTTATCTTTCTTGCTATCAGTTTTCCTATTCATCTTCCTTATCTTTCTTTAAACTAATCTTCCTTCGATATTCCTACGTTACTTCCTATCCATTCTTCTTATCTAACTTTTACCAACCTTTCTATCCTTCCTCCTTATCTAACGTCCTACCAATCTTCTCATCCTTCCTCCTTATCTATCTTCCACAGATCTATCTACCATCAGGCTGCCAGTCATCCTATCCATCTTCCTATCAATCTTTATGGCTGTTTTTCTACATCTCCCTACCTGTTTTCCCATCTGCCTTCCTATAATTTTCTATACCAATACTATCCAGTCTTTCTTGCTACCCATCTTCCTTCCCATCCTGCTATCCACCTTCCTCACCCACGTCCCTATCCACCTCTCCCACACAGCCTGAAGGAGCCGTGGTAGCCAAACACACCTCAGTACTGCTGGACCTGAAGAACCGGGCCATGGTCTACGAGTACCTGGACCTGCCACAAGACCAGGTAAGGTACAGTCGTGGTAAAAAATCCCTTTACATTCTCTCCAAATTTTAACCTCTTTCAACCCGATGGCATAAACTGCACTTCATTCTTGCTTAGACGGTTTTAGTTAGTTTCAGGAGAGAGGATTTCGAAACTGAGAGGTTAGGTACAGCTGTCATTAACCCCTTTGTTTCCAGAAGTCTTTCCTAAAATAAAAATTAAAAAAAATGTATAGAGGCAGCATAAATAAACCGCCGGAATGAGTCACCGGATTCATGGGGTTAAGAGGTCTTGCCAACTGACTCGATAATATTCAAATGCGATGTGTACAGGAAGTATTGTCCGGAACTGTACTTAACTCAGAAACTTTATTCACCATATACTCGTGTAAAAGATTGTTGGTTTATACTTCACTCCCAAACAAGAGTTAATATTCTTGAGCTAACTGTGTATAAGATCTGTTAATTACACTTTTATTTTCACTCTTACCACCAAACACTTCACCACGAAATCAGAGTGAATATGGAAGTGATAAGATACGACTAAATTATATCAGTCACAGAAAATAACTAATTGTTAGGGAGACGTTATGGTAGAAAAATTGACTTAGGATCTTCTATAAATCCATTTTCAGAGCCCCATCATCACCAACAGCATCCTGAGGAGGTTCATCTACGGTTCACCCCAGGCCACCGTCACACTCTCAGGTTAGTTGGGTCAAGAATTGGGGTTCAAGGTAAGAATTAGGGCTAGGCAAGAACTGCGGCTCAGGGAAAGAACTGGGGCTCAGGAACCGTACGCTTGAACTTAAAATGACAAAAAGAAATGCAAGTCCTCGATATTTGACGCTCATTTCTGGATCGCCTGCAGAAATGTATTAGGAAAATTTATATGGGCTATCGCTACACACTTTTTACTGTAACATGGCCAAAAACTACCATCTCTTCATCATGAATACTAAACTGTAACAAGAGATTAACACTAAAATATGATGCCGGTGCCATGGAAAGGATGTAAAGCCAATGTTTGTTCTTATTCTACTATTGAGCCAGATGGAATGATCCTCAAAAAAAAATAAATAAATAAATCTGGATCGATTTATGGTAAAACGACTATAGTAATCCTTGCACTGTTATGGATGGACATACTGTAGGTACGCCCAGGGCACCAAAGGACGACTGTGTTCTGCTGTGAGGCATACTAGCAGTCACAGGGTTATAAACCATCTCTATTCATGTCATCTCTCTCCACCCGGCTACGTCTTCTCTCCTTTAAAGATATAATAGAGAGACAGACAGACAGAGAATTTAAAAAAATGAATAGATAAGGAGTCATTGAAAGTTCACGTCGTAAGTTCGCCGGACAGAAATTGATATGAACTTTCCCCGCCAGGTGACGTGTTCGGGCCGGTGCAGAAGGGCGGCATCGTCAGTTTCGGCAAAGCGTTCCGTGGCCGCATCCTGAAGAGCAGCGACGGTCTGGCCTTCAACTTTGGCACGACCCTGTGGACCCTGCACTACCTCCGCCTCACCCGCCAGCTCACCACACGCACCACCAAACAGGCCTTCAAGTTCCTCAATGTGCAGCTGGCGGGTTTACTGACGAGGTTCAAGGCGGGTGGATTCAAGATGTGGCATTTCTCCAAGCCTTCTGTGTGGTAAGGAAGTGAATAGATGTTTCTTTGCAGTTCCTGATGAATATTCTGTTTTTGTTTCGACGTACACAGCCAGATTCTGCTGTTGCTGTGGTTGTGTGTGTGTGTGTGTGTGTGTGTGTGTGTGTGTGTGTTGGCTAAATTGTTATATTTAATTTTTATAACTTATACAGCTCGTGTTGCTTCGATACGCTTGTCCAATTACATCTATTTTGTTCATAATAAGAAGTATTTTTATAGGCCTACCGTCTGTTAGGGGATGTGCTACTGCTGTGAGATACAATCCCAACAATATTACCTTTACACTCTCACAAAACTGTCAGTGTCTACAAAGACCTCGCTTCATGAGACTGGAACCTCAGATGTGTATAAGAAATTCTGACCGCAACCATACGATCGCAGAAAATAATGACGTGCCACTTGTTAGCCGCTTAATTATGAAACTTTTACGTATTACGCTGGAAAGTTTGTTGGCTTTCGAAGATCGGCTCTGTGTTTTTCGAAAGTCATTTCTTACTGTCTCGCCTTTTATCAGTCTGGAGCTGATCAGTGTCAATGGCCGAAACCGTACACTTTCGACCATTATGGCTGTTTAAATTTACTTGCTGCTGCATCATTAACCCCTTCACTCCGATGACGTACTTTTCTGTATCTTCTTGCTACCGTCAGGCGATTTTATTCAGGCTAGGAGAGAGTTTCCGAACTACTGTAACGTGGTTCAGTACAACCTTCATCAACCCCTTACCTACAAAATGTTTCCCTTAAGCTTGATAAAATCGTCATTTAGTGGCCTAATTGAAATAAAAATAAAGACCCCTGGGCTGAAGAGATTTAGTTAGTCCAGTTACATCTATAGTAAATTAGTCTAAATGCAGGTATTCCTCTAAGCCTCTTGTCTGGCATATATGTCTTGATTTTTTTTTTTTTTTTTTTACTGTATTCTTGACAAGTCTGTGACCTTTTACTTTCATGGCCTTATGCTTGTAATATACTGTAAATGACGAAGAGATAGGCAAGTCCCTGATCTTTGACGGACACGTTTGAAACGCCTATGGCAAGTTCATTTGATCATCCTACATCCCACCTTATAGAGTGAAACCAAAAGATGATACAAACAGGCAAGACACGTTCTATCTCTGTTACGTTTTCCAGAAATTATCGAAAAAAAATATATCGCATTAGCACGTTCTATCTTTTTCATGTTCTTCAGAAATTATCGTCAAAATCCTAGGGTTTAACATTCCCTGCCCCCTAGGATGGATGATCGATGTCCCACTTCTTTCATTCTCTCTCCCCGCTCCCTCACTCTCTAATCACCTCTCACCCTACCGTCTCGCTCTTCGCCACTTCTAATAATTTTTAATAGGGTTGTTAGTGGGAAAATCCAGGTCTCTTCACCCAGTGGTACTACGCAGATGTGGTGACGTCACGGTGTGGAGGACTGTCTCCTCCCAGCCTCTGCTGGGGGGTGGGGGGGGCTGCTCTTGTGACAGCTATGGGAGAGAGGTAGAGGTAGACATACCGTGACTCCAAGTATTTTTTTTTTTTTTATCTGTTCAGTATTGTGCCGGCTCTTATTATTTTGTTGTAGTTATCATCATGTGAATTTACCCAGATTAGAAAGAGACTGTGGAGTGAAAGAGGTAGCGGAGTTCGCTAAAGTATGAGAATGATGTAATGGTGATGAGTTAATGTAACTCTTTATAATGCTCTCATCATACTTTCATCTCCCTTCAGTTCCTTGAACAGTCATGTATTCCATGTTTTACTATAATTAACTGGAGCATGGAAGCTGAAGTTAGGGTATATAATTTGCCTCATTAAACAGAGACCTGAGAGAATGGGGGAGAGACGGGAGAGAAAGGGTGTAGAGGAAGGAAAAGTGGGGGGATAGTTGCCAAACATTTCCAGAATACTGAACACCCCAAATCAATTTAATCCTACTGTATGCAAATACCTATTGAAATGCACGTCAGGTCGAACAGTAAAGATGATTGCTAAGCTTATCATTTAAAACTGCCTTGACATGGGAGGGAAATGAAACAATTATTTTTGTGGAAAAATACGAACATTAAAACTCACTTGACCAGTTACTCTTTCTTTGTCAAATTTTGCTAAATGAATGCATGATTGAGTGATTATTCATTATATGTAAATGTTATACTCCACAAAGATATACATGCACAGCAATGCATAATAATGCAATCACAGAACAGAAGATGAAACAATTTATCACTGTTTATCACTGTCTGGCAACCTCTTCTAAGGTGTGTCCACACCGTGACGGTGTGCGCGAGCTGGACACAAATTTGGCCTTGTATGACATGACCTGGTAGTCTTATTGGTCTTGGTCAAAAAAAGATACGATAGGTGAAAAAGTAAATAGCGAGAGTTTAGCTGAATGGTGCACATTGCCACGTCTTTCTCACTCCCTCTCTTACCCTTCCCTCTGACCCCCTCCCTCTGACCCCCTCACCTCTGCTTCAACGCGCAGGGTAACAACCTGGGTGCTCAACGTGCTGCTGGGCGCTCAACTGGAAGACTGGGAGAACCTGGTGTACATAGAGCCCCGCATGGTGAGCTCGTGCGTAGCCTTCCTACTGCGACACCAGGACGAGCACGGCAGCTTCCACGAGACAGTACACCACCTCAACGAAACACTCACCTACACTATGTCGTTCAAGGTGAGTAGGGAAAGGAATAGTGGGGATGGGAAGAGTAGTGCAGGATAGGAAAGGGAAGGGTATGGAAGGGAAAGGAAGGGAAGGATAGGGAAGGGAAGGGAAGGAATCAGATGGGAAGGGAAGGCCAGGCCAGGATATGGAAGGGATGCGAAAAGAAAAGTACGTCAGGACAGGGAAGGGATGGGAAAGGAAGGGCAGGATAGGAGGGTAGGCCGTACATCACCATGGCGTTCAAGGTGGACTGGGCAGGACAGGGAAAGGTAGGGTAAGGAAAGGAAATGATAAGAAAGCGATGGCGTTCATTGTGGGTATGGAAGGCAAGGGAAGGGAAAGGAAAGAAAGGAAAGGGAAAGGAAGGGAGAGGGAAAGGAAGGAAGGGTATGGTAGATCGTACACTCCCACAACGAAACACACATACATCATGACGTAGGCAGGACAACATGCATTGGTGAGGAGGTATGAGTAGAGGATGTAATGATACCTTACTGAAGAGAAGGGGAGAAGAGCACAGTAGTAGAGTGCAGTACAGCAGAAGGAAGTAAGGAAAAAATTAGTGTCATGATAAAATGTAGTGTGGAAGGGTAGGGTAGGGCAGGGCAAGGCAGAGCAGGGCAGAGCAAGGAAGGGAAGGAAGGGATTGTGAAGGAAAGGGAAGATAGGAAAGAGTATCATGGTATTCACCGCACCGTCTCCCGCTACCCTTGCGGGACAGGGAAGGGCAGGCCATGATAATTACATAGCAAGTCGGTGAAGGGCAAAGTAAAGTGATTTGGGGTAGGGTAGAGCAAGGTAAAGTGATTTGGGGTGGGGTACGGCAAGGTAGAGTGATTAGCTAAAGGTAAGGCAAGGTAAAGTGGGTAAGGCAGGGTAAGGCAAGGTAGAGTGAGTTAGGGTAGGGCAAGGTAAAATAGAGTGGGTTAGAGCAGGAGGGAAAGGCAAAGCAGGACAGAGCAAGGTAGGTCATGACAACTCCAATTTCCTGTTCTGTTTGCTGCGTCATTAAAAACCGGGAAACAATATGGATTTTTTCCTCGTGCGATTCAATATCTCATTTCCTGCGTGTCTTCCCCATTTCCTCCGGCTGTTCTTATATTTCTCTCATCTCCTGGCTTCTATCTGATTAACGCTATTTTTTATTCAGCTCCTCAGTTCACCTTCAACCCATCCACAATTCTTTCAATCCTCAGTTCCACTATTTCTTCCTCAGTTCCTTCTAAGATTCCTCATTTCCTCAATTCTTCCTCATCTTTTTAAAGTTCCTTCAGGTCTCTCGATTCCTTCAGCTCTTCCTCCATTCCTTCAACACTACCTCACTTGCTTAGTCTTTGTATCATCTTTTCAGTTCCGTCGTCTGTTCCTCAGCTCCTCTAACTATTCCTCAGCGCTTCTCTAACTCTTCCTCAATTCCTTCACCCTTGTACAGTACCTTAAGGGCAGAATATAAACTAACTTTTACATAAGTCCTGCACTTCTTGCTCACAGATTCTTACCTATTTCTCCAACTTTTACTCAAGAACTCTTATCTATTTTTCCACTTCGTGTTCACAGACTCTTAGCTATTTCTCCACCTCTTGCCCACAAACTCTTACCTAGTTACTCCACCTCTTGCTCACAGACTCTTACCTAATTACTCAGTCTCTTGTCCACCGCCTGTAGGGTTGGTCTGCAGACAGTCCTGGCAATGGCGGGGATGATGGACAGCCACTGGTTGCCCTGACAGCGCTAATAGTGACCGTCCTGCACGAGGCCCTGCCAACGCTGACGGGCAAAGTCCACGCAGACGCCATCAACGCAAAGTTTAAAGCTATCGCGTGAGTAAATATGGCTTCCTTCAATTCTTCCTTGATTCCACCAACCGTTCCTCATTTCCTTCACATTTTCCTCACTTCCTTTAACTCTTTAATTCAACCAGCACTTCCCCAATCCTTTAATTTTTCTCAGTACCGTCAATTCCTCGTCAGTTTCTCCACATTTTCCTCAGTTCGTTTAACTGTTCAATGCCTTCACCTCTTCCTCAGTTCTTTCAATTCTTCCTCAGGTCCTTCAGATCTATACTTTAACCCTTACAGATTTAGGACGTCTTTACATTTCTCAAAGGGAAAATTTTTTTCTTTCCTTTTTCTTCTTGGTGCTGGTGTTGGTGGTATAAGCAATCGTTGCCAAGCCCTCACGACTTTGTTTCTGGGCCTGAAACTTACTATGCACGTATATTGCCTGGACCTGGTACCTTGAGACACCTTTATCAGAGTTCAGATTTCAGCCATTAAAATTCTATAGCTAAGAAAATTTTAAAAGACGGGCGCGGAATCACCAGATGCCAAATCAACCATTGCAGTTTAGGCACGCGCTCTGCTCAGTTTCACAAGCTGTTAAGGCGAAGGGTGAGCTCGATTCAAATGTGCCCTCTAGGCTGTTATATAAGAAAGCGAAAAAATAGATCTTGTGTTCAACGTACAAGGGAGTACTGTACCCAGATTAAACTTAGGTAAATGTTATGCATTTGTTCGCATATCTATGTTCCCACTCTGGTATTGTATTATTTCTTGCTGGTATTCGACAATTTTACTCAAATTTAGGTAGGGACGCTCGAACTGAAGGGGTTCATAAAGGCTATATCACGTGGCCCCTGCAGTTTGAAAAATCTGATATACAAGTCACAGAACGCAGCAAAAGACGTACAACAGAAAATACGTCACTGATCAAAGGAGTCAAAGAACCGATATCAAACAAACCTTGCCATTTATTCCAACAGCTGTTATTGTTTCCTCTTCCCAAGTTTCCCTGTTAATGCTTCTTGGAACGCCGACACATTTTGTTGCCAACTCTATCCATTCCAACCCTACCAAGTTTTTTGTGTTTATTTAATCAGAGACCAGAAGAAATCTTAGAACTCCGCAGTGCCATAATCTTAAAACTCCTCAGTGTCTGTTTTTATTATTCTCTTCTTTGAAATCGACACACACACACACACACACACACACACACACACACACACACACTACCGCGAGGCAGGTCATTACCGAAGACCCTGAAACTTTTCCATACGGGTTCTCATTTCCAAGAGCATTATTTACTTAGACGAACTATTATACTTTGATTGCAACCCACTCAAGAACTTTTTTTTTTTTTTTTTCAAAATTCCATTCTCTCTCTCTCTCTCTCTCTCTCTCTCTCTCTCTCTCTCTCTCTCACACACACACACACACACACACACACACACACACACACACACACACACACACACACACACCACGCTCATTTACTCCGATAACTACTGTTCCCTTTCCCCACCAACGCTCCTACACATCACTCGTTACTATTTATTTACCTTAAGCATTTCGTCCTCCCCATCAGGCTACTGGAACGACTACTGGAGCAGCTGTGGGATCCCTACGAGGTTGCCATCACCACCTACGCCCTCACACTGGTTGACAGCCCAGAGAAAGATGCTGCCTTCCACAAGTTGGTGCAGATGGCAATAGCGACTCCAGGTGTGTGTGTGTGTGTGTGTGTGTGTGTGTGTAAGAGAGAGAGAGAGATTCAGACTAACGCTTGATTATGAAGTTTTTGTTACTTTCGTCAATATGTTTCATCCAGCACATACGCCCATCCTTTTTCCATCGACTTCTCGCTACGAAGCCTCTCAAGACAGAAGTAATAAGAACGATCCTGGAAACCATAAATGGCACAGGGAACCCAAATCCAATTTTACCCCTGACATCAAAACCCTGCGTAACTATCTTGCCCTGCTCTACCCTGCCTTGCTCACCCTTGCCCTGTCTTCCTCTGTCCAATTTACTGTACTTACCCGGCCCTCCCATGTCCTAAACTACCATACCCCACTTAATTAATTCATCCTATCCTACCCTACCCGCTCTACAGATGGCAAAATCCACTGCCGTCTGAAAACTCGACCCTACCTAATCAACCTGTTCATCCCTGCGAAACACTCTCATCCAGTCCACTACCCTGCATTACTCTTCCCAACCTACCTAAATTTCTCCTCTTCCCCACAGTTCAGCAAATTTCACTGATCTCCGAGCCTATCCAACCTTCTCTAACTTACGTAATGAATGTACCTTACCCTCCCCTTCCTCCCAACCATAATCTACCTTACGTAAACATCCCACCCTACCTGGTCCCCCTACCCTACTCTACATATCATTATTACTTAATCCCGCCTCCGCACCCTTCCTTACATAATCATTCTTATCTAACCGTATCTCCCTTTCGTATTCAGCTCTACCGCATCTCGCTACCCTGCCCTTCCCTACCTCATCTCCAAGCCCTGTCCTATCGTAGTACATCTCCCTACTCTGCCTTATGTAATCAGTGTACTCAACCTTATCTCCTTACCCAGATTTTATCCTACCCTGAACATCCACACTGTGCACTGTGCAATTTCCACGCTGTGTCCGCACACACCCCGTTAACACAACGTACCCATACATGCTGTTATGCATTATTTATTTATTCGATTATTCATTTTACTTTACTATTTTCTCTTCAAGGTTATTCATACTGGTAGCTTATAGATAATGTATCATAGAATGTAACTTCTTCCTTTTCAGTCTTTCCTATGAAATTTCCATCTCAGTTTTTCCATGCTGCATGGTGGTTTATCTCACTTTTTCTTACCAGTTTCAACTGGAGGGTTTGGAGGTGGGGGGAGCCTTTTTGCTTTATCGTCCTTATCCTTCAGCATGTAGAGTTAGATCTCGTAGTCATAGTCTACTCGGTAACAAACAGCCTCGAAAGGCCCAAATGTTATGTTACTGTTTGTTTTCCTTTGTACTCCTTTGTACTCCTTTGTACCCTACCCTACCCCATTATCCAAACCTACCCTGTCTCCCTGTCCATCTAACCCCGTCCCCTACCCCACAGACGGCAAGCTCCACTGGTCGAGGGAGCCCATACACAGCAACGTCCGCATGAGCCAAGACAACCAGCGCAACTTTATCTCAATCAAGAAGGACCAGGCGTGGGACTCGTACGCAGTGGAGTCCAGCGTGTACGGCCTCCTGACGGTGCTGCTGCGGGAGGGACTAGCGGATAGGGCGGAGAGGATCATGAAGTGGCTCAACTCCGTCAGGAATTGGAATTTCGCCTTTGTTGGTACTGTGGTGAGTGTGTGATTCGATATTGTTTTACTGGTGTACTGTGGTTTATTGGAACTGTTGTGAGTGCGTAGGTGAGTGATGTTTGGTCCTATAGGTTAGTTTTATTGGTACTTCGGTGAATAGGTGAGTGGGTGGGTGGGCGGATGAATGGGTGAGTGAGTGAGTGTGTGAATGAGTGACGGAGTGAGAGAGTTTTGTTCTGGTGGTGTACCGTAGTTTATTGCTCTGTGAATGGCTGGGTCTTAATCGTCTTAATCTGGTGCTGTAGTTCCGTGTTCTGTCCTGTTCACTCCTGTCCTTGACCAGCTTTAATCTGCCCTTCTGTATCTTGTCCTGCCTTCCTTCCCTTCTTATATCTGTGCCTGCCCTCCCCGTCCTCTCTGTCTGCCTCCCATTCATCCATACACCCCTGTTTTTTGTATCCCATCTTAACTTCTCTGTCTCCACCCTTACTTTCCTTTCCTCTTTCTTTAAGCTAAATTCTTTCATTCTTTCGCCTTGCCTGATCCCTCCTTCGTCTTCCTTTCCTCTATCCCTAAACCCCTGAGTTACCTTCAAGCCTGCACGCCTTCCTGACCGTACTGCCTGTCTCCCCTCCATAACTACTCCATTTATATTCATACCTTACATCTCTACGTGCTTTCCACATTTCTTCCAGCTTCCCACCCTGCTAACCATCCCTGCCTCTCTCTCTCTTCCACACACCCTTCTCTCCCTTTGCCTACACACTCCTTGCTTACACACATCTGTCTCCCTCTGCCTAACACCATAGCTACATCCCCCTGCCTCTTCCTTTCTTAGCTTAACCCCTTCATCTCCCCCAAGACACACAGCTGCCTCGCTCTATACCTGCCTCTCTCCTTGCCTAACCCCTGTCTCTCCCTCAGCATACACAGCTGCCTCGCTTGTTTCCTGCTTAACACCGCACCTAAAGCTCCTGCCTCCATCTCTTCCATCCTAACTCGTGCCTACATGCAGTTGTCTCCCTCTAATCCTGCCTAACACCGTACCTACATCCTCCTGCCTCTCTCTGTCCCTGCCTGAACCCTGCCTTTCCCCCAGGACACAGTGCTGGCGATGCGTGCCCTGGCGGAGTACAGCTACCGAGCCAGGCTGCAGGACGTGACCCGCATGCAGGTGAGGGTGGAGTCCTCGGCGACACCTGATGTGGTTCACTCCATCGCCATCACCAACAGAAGCATCGCAACAGTACACTCCTTCACGGTCAGTCAGTCAGTCAGTCAGTCAGTCTCTCTCTCTCTCTCTCTCTCTCTCTCTCTCTCTCTCTCTCTCTCTCTCTGTCATGCCCTAGTCAGACCCAGAAATAATCCTACAAAAAAAAAAAAAAAATGTCTGTCAGAATTCCTATATCTAACCCCTCTCCCACCGTCTCTCCCAGGTAGCGCGACCCTGGGGCCACGTGTCCCTGAAGGCCAAGGGGTCAGGTCAGGCCCTTGCCCAGATGGACATGACCTGGGGGGTGGACCTGGACCGGTACCTGGAGAAGCCGCCCAGGAAGTACTTTGACCTCACCGTGAAAGAGACGTTCCCATCCCTCAGAAACAAGTCCATCATCGCTACCAGGGTGTGTGTGCGGTGAGTGGTGAGTGGTTGAAGGAGTGGGGGTGTAGTTTTGGTCATTCTCTATACTCTGTTCACTTTACCTTGGCCTACGAGTATTATTGCCATTTCTCAATCCTGAATGCTGAGTTTTAGCAAGAGATTAACCTTAAAAATAATGAGTCACAGAAGTGCTACAGAAAGGATGCAGAAGCGTTGTATTATCTTCTGCTACCGAGCTCCGGGAAAGAAGTTACAAAAGGATGAAAATCTTAGCCAAGTAAAGATGGACGAACTACAGACGGCAAAGGAGGCTTCACAGCGCCCCTTCCTTTAAACTTATTTCTCTCTCCCGTCTTGTACATTCCTGAAGCAACTTAAGAACTAGAAGGATAAAGATAACATAAATAGAGAGTATCAGGGTGTAATGTGTAATATAAATCGCTAAGAATAATGTGCTAGGAAGGCTCTGTGCAATCCATATCACTGTTCTGAAATATATAACTGGGGTGCAGACTGTGTGAACAGTTAGAGTGTGTATGCTTGTGTGTGGTTAATAGTTAGGGGTGTGTTGAGGGGTCTGGTTAATGTGTGTGTCGTTTTATACAGGTTGAAAGCCTGTAAGAGGCTGTCCTTTTCGGATAACACTGAATTAAATCCAGAAACCCTCTAGGAAATGCAGCAACCACTTTTCTCTGTTCGTGTACGGATGAACCGATGATGCAACAGCCATTTTTCTCTCCTTGTATGCCGGTGAACTGCTGTTGACCTCTTCTCTCCCTATATATAGATGGATCGGTATTGACCTTTTCCCTCCTTGAATCCAACTGAATTGTTGTTGACCTTTTCTCTCGCCTTATACAGATAGACCACTCTTGAT
This sequence comes from Coenobita brevimanus, assembly GCF_032717465.1. Classification (NCBI taxonomy): domain Eukaryota; kingdom Metazoa; phylum Arthropoda; class Malacostraca; order Decapoda; family Coenobitidae; genus Coenobita; species Coenobita brevimanus. The sequence goes on along the minus strand of NC_136971.1, from coordinate 9,482,150 downwards.
TTTTCCTCTCCCTGCAATCAAATGGACGGTTGCTGAACTTTTTTTCCTCCGCACACAGATGGACCCCCACTGACCTTCCCCCCTCTCCCCGTATACTGATGGACCACTGGTGACCCCCTTTCTCCCAGTAAACAGATGGACCTTTGTTGGCTTTTTACTCCCCATATTCAGATGGACCTCCGCTGACCTTTTCTCTCCCCTACACTGATGGACCGCTGCAAACTCTCTCTCTCTCTCTCTCTCTCTCTCTCTCTCTCTCTCTCTCTCTCTCTCTCTCTCTCTCTCTCTCTCTTTGTATATACCGTAGACGGACCTTCTGTAACCTTTTCCCTCCCCATATACAGATGGACTGTGGTTGATCTTTCCTCTCCCCGTTCACAGATGGATCGCTACTGACTTTGCCCCTACTAGCCACGCGGCCTTCCTGACGGTGGACGTGGCGACTGGGTACTTCCTGTCGCAGCCCGAGTCCAACAGGGTGGTGAGGAAGGCCCAGGCGAAGGACTTGCCAATGCTCATAGACGTCAAGGCCACACCCGTCGCTATGTACTGGCAGTTCACGCATGTACGTCCCTGTACAGTTTTTTTTTTTTTTTTTCAGGAGGTCCTTCTGTTGTTTCAGTACCGGCAGGTATTTCTGTTATTTTTTAGTCTGCCTTTTTGTCGATTCACCAGGTTTTCTTTCTTACCACGGCGGTAGGGCCTTTTATGATTCCAGTAGGCTTTTAAAGTTGTTCATGTGTTTTTGCTGTTTCAGCACGTCATCTTTTTACTTCAACGGCCTTTTTTTCCCTTCAACCGGCCATGTTATTAAACCCTACCCAACCCAACCCATCCCAACCCAACCTAACCTAACCTAAAATACTCATCAAATACCTACCGCTATAACCAAGGTCTAAAGAATACAACTTAGACCTTGGCTATAACGTCACCTGACTACCACAGGTGCCGAGCGACAGGTTGAGGTGCTTCAACTACGAGATGCGACGCCAGCACCCCGCAGCCAACCTCACCGCTGTCAGAGAGGCCACCATATATGAACTATTCGCCCCAGGTCAGCCATTACCTCGCAATGTATGGTCTTGTTTAGGTGGCATAGTATTTATTTATTTATTATTGATTTTTAGCATTAATATAGACTGTGTATCGGTGTACAGTAACTGCAAATAATCATGCTTGTTGCACATGAACTCTAAATATGATGAAACCCAAAATAGACCGTTTGCTTTCACTTGACGGAAATTAGGTCACTACCGCAACTTCAGTACGTAGTCGTGATGGCTCGAAATTCCATTAATCTTAGGAACACTTCCAAACAATATAGGCTGCCCCCCTCCGACACCCCCTCCCACCCTAACCAGTTCTACGCACCCCTACAGAGCTCTTCCAAACAGTGTACCCCCCTACGCCATCCCAGCCCACTTTAACTCCCTCCATCCACCCCCACAGAACACTTCCAAACCGTGGTGATCAACGCTTCCACCCTCGCCGTGCTGGACATCTGCGAGGTGTGTGGCTCTTACCAGTGTCCCTACTGCCCGAGTTACAGTGGACGCTCCTCATACTTACTCCCTCATCCTCCACTCATCATACTACTCCTCGTATTGATCCTCCTCGTATATCTACAGATTCTATCAAGCTCCACTATACTTTATCGTACTCCACTCCTCATACTATTCCTCGTCCTCCTCGTATATCCTCAAATCCTACTCAGCTCCACTGTTCTCTTCCTGAATCCTCATCTCCTTCTTATACTTATCCCTGTAATGTATTCCTTGACCCTTCGAAACTCAGGTAATTCCTTCATAAATCCCCAATTCCTTCTCTTGCTTTTCCCTCTGATTCATCCTTGAGTCCTTCCTGACTCTGCTAATTTCATTCTCACTCCTGAACCTCTGCTCCTTCTCATTCTTCTGATATATTCTTCACTCTTTCCCAACCCAGGAACATCCCTCCTTGATTCTCAGTTCCTTGTTTTACCCCAATTTGTGCCCTTGATGTCTCCTTCGGTCCTATCTAACCCACCTTTTCCCTCCTTCATGCTGCATAGTTTTATCCTATTTTTATCCCTCCTTTCATTTCCGGCATCTTCAGTCCTACCATCAACCCTAGCTTCTAGATTTCTAACTCGTCCTCTTCTCATTCCTTCATTCCTCGTACTCCTCCTTCTCCTCTTCCTCACTTGAACATTTTCCTACGTCCTGCAGGGTACTTCAAAACCTCTTTCTTACCTCTTCCTCTGCCTCCATCCACTCCTCATCCTCATCCCTCTCACGAGACCCCAAATCCTTAACCTCATCCTACTCCCCTCTCTCCTTCTCCTCTCATCCTGCTCATCGTCAAAGTACAAAGGCAAACAAAAGACGAACTGCGGGAAGAAATGCAAGAGATGAAGACTAGACAAAAACAGCAAAAATGAACCATAATTAAAAACAACTTTGATATCATTAACACTGAACATAAAAGATCCTTGACGTTGTACATTAATATAGCTTTTAATTTTGTTATCTATTTGTTGTATTCTCTAATCATTGTTGATGTGTGTATGTTATTACTACTAAAATTGTGTTAGAAATTCGAGTCTCATTTCAACCTGCGTCACCAGCTGAGGATGGGGCAAAACTAGGGAATTATTATAGGGGCCTAAATGGAAACTAAGGGAAGCTGGAGGGCTCTAGGACTCTGAGGAAAATTGGAGAGTGTGGGTGTTAAATGAAGGATGCAGAGAATAAATGGAAAATGTAGGGGGAAACTAAAGGGTGTGGGGGTAAATGGAGGGTGTAGGGGATAACTGGAGGGTGTAGATGATAACTGGAGGGTGTAGGGGATAACTGGAGGGTGTAGTGGATAACTGGAGGGTGCAGGGCAAAACTAGTGGGTGCAGGGGGAAGCTGGAGTGTTTAGGAGGGAACATTGGAGGTGCAGGAGAAACTGGAGGTGTGGAGAAAAACTGTTCAATGTTAGGGAAAGGCAGAGGATGGATGAAAACTGCAGGACTCAGGAAGCAATAAGAGAGGCTGAGAGGAACTACTAGGGGACGAGGAGAAACCCATAATCTAGTGGAAATCGGAGGGATGCATTATCAAGATCTAATGTTCGCCGACAATCCCCTGCCTGCTGTGGTGATGGAAAGTGTTATATAAAATTTATGTGATAACTTGATGACGCACACACACACAAGAAAAAAACATTTGAGAAAGAAGGATACTCTCTGACGTTCGGGGGTAATGATGTACAGTATATGGAAGGCAGGACTCAATTCTGGATGGGAAGTGTCGGCAAACTTTATCTCATTATAGTATTTGGGATGCTAAATGCCGCAGGAAAATAACATGGATCCTTGTGGGGGGAGGGGGGGAAGGGGATGGTGCACTCTCAGATATACAGTAGACCTGCTTCACAACCATACCCCGTCAATTATTCTTCATTCCAACCACTTACACCCTCTTACACATATTCCCAAATCTTATCCTAGCTAAACTTCATTACATCATTCCATTTCACTTCAGTTTTTTGCATAGTTATACACCCTTACCTTATCCCGGTTCAGTTGTAATCTTCATTCACTCCCACTCCAATCTCCTACATAACTACACTCCCTAACCTTATCCTGGTCTAACTGCAGTCCTCCATGCCATCCCACTTCACTTTCCTGTTTATAACCGGCTCATCAACCTTGCTATGATCGATTCTAAGATTGTTACACTCCCTTCCATCTCATTCCACCCTCCTGCACATACATCCACCCCTGTTCCTTCATCTCACTTCCGGCTTTCATCATCATCATCATCATCTACCGTCATTATATTAATCATAGTCACCATATTCATCATCACTGCCATTGTCATCGTCACCCACTTACGCAACAAAATAGAATACTGTTGCTTCGCTACCTGCCAGCCTGTAAGCCTACTCACCTACCTCTCTACATTCCTATCTACCTAGCTTTGTTGTGTCCTGGGGATTAACAATTAGCCCTAACCCTGCCTCTTGACTTATTAACTCACACACAGAACCGGGTATGATACGTAACATAATTACATACAGAAATTACATTAATAGATGTTGGGAGTGAGGGGTTGATACTGTAAGGTGAACTAGTTGTCTGTATACAATTTAGCACTGATTGCAGACTCAGTGAGTACACTTCAGCAATTTGTGTCTGAGTCTGGAAGAGTATGTGAAAGGAAGAAACTGGGAGCGAATTAAAAAGAAAAAAAAAAGCAAGGCGGTGACGTATAACAGATGGACTGAGCAGAACGACATGAAAATTAATCTCAGGGAGGAGTATTTGGAGGAAGTGGAGAAGGGAGAAAAAGTGAGCAGATGGAGAGAACACTTTAAGGAATTGTTGAACGTGGAGGATGGAAGTAATGCGAGTATAAGTGGCTGGGGAATGGCTGGGAGAAGGAGGGAGGTGAGAAAACAGGAAGAAATCAGTAGGATAGAAGTTGTGGAAGCAATGAAGAAAGTTAAATCAGGGAAAGCCCCAGGAATTGATGGAGTGTGTGGTGAAATGCTGAAGCATGGGGGAGAGATAGTAGTAGAATGGATGTGGAAGATGTGCAGATTGGCCTGGGAGGAAGGTAGAGTCACGGAGGATTGGAAGTCAGGTATAATTATTCCCTTGTACAAAGGAAAAGGGGAAAAAGAAGTGTGTGGTAATCATAGGGGCATTTGTCTTCTTAGTATAATAGGAAAAGTGTATGGTAGGATACTTATTGACAGAGTTAGAGAAAGAACAGAGAAATTAGTTGGAGAAGAACAGGGAGGCTTTAGGAAGGGAAGAGGTTGTGTAGATCAGATATTCATTCTTAGATCTTTAGTGGAAAAGTTTCTAGAGAAGGGAAAGAAGTTGTATGCGGCTTTCATGGATTTGGAGAAAGCATATGACAGGGTGGATAGACTAGGATTGTGGAAAGTGTTAAGAATATATGGAGTAGATGGGAAGTTGTTGAATGCTGTGAAGAGTATGTACGATGGTGCGAAGGCTGCAGTGCGTGTGGATGGTGAACTAAGTGAATTTTTCTCTTTGAAAGTTGGGTTGAAATAGGGATGTGTAATGTCTCCATGGTTGTTCAATCTGTACATGGATGGGGTAATAAGAGAGGTACAAGGTAGGGTAGTGGATGTTGGAGTGGCCCTGGTGATTGAGGATAGTGTTTGGAAACTCCCTGTACTGTTGTTTGCAGATGATACTGTGTTGTTGAGTGAAGACGAAGGGGAGCTGCAAGGCTTGGTGGATGAGTTTGAGAGAGTGTGTAAGAAACGGAATCTAAAGGTGAATGTAGGGAAGAGTAAAGTGATGGTCTTTGAGAGAGGTGAAGTCAGTGAATGTACAGCGAGGCTGGATGGTGAGGAATTGGAAAATGTGAGTACGTTTAAGTACTTGGGTAGTGTGATGAGTAAGGATGGAGGTTTGGAGGGTGAAGTGCTTGAAAGGGTACAGCAGGGAAGAAAGGTTGCTGGTTCTTTGAAAGCAGTGATAAGAAACAGGGAAGTGAGCATGGAAGTGAAAAAGTTACTACATGACAGTATTGTAATACCAACTCTAACGTACGGAAGTGAAGCTTGGACGTTGTTGGAAGGACACAAGTCAAGAGTGAGAGCCGTGGAAATGAGTTATTTAAGAGGAGCCTGTGGAGTCACATGGAGAGACAGGCTGACGAATGAGGATATAAAGGAGCGTTGTGGTGTTGATGTGGATGTGATAGGAAGCGTTATGAGGAACACACTGAGGTGGTTTGGCCATGTGGAGAGGATGGAGGGTGAAAGACTGACGAAGAGAGTGTATGTGAGTGAGGTAGAGGGGGAAAGAGGGAGGGGGAGGCCGAGGATGAGATGGAGAGATGGGGTGGAGAGGTATATGAGAGAGGGGGGTGTGAGTTGGGAGCAGGGGAGTGAAATGGCGGGGGACAGGGCGACTTGGAGGCGATTTGTTTGTGGCCACCCCAAACGGGATTGAGGTGTCTGGCAATAGATAGATAGATATATAGAAATGGTATTGATACCTGGGGATGGACATAACAGCAGATGGAACTCGAGAATGCGAAATAAGTCAAAGGATACGAGAGCAGAGCAAAAAATACTAGGGACGTTGAGAAGTGTACAGGATGAAGTCAGTGTTTGTGTAAGCGAGGATGGGTATATACGAAGGAACAGTGATTTCAGTAGTGATATATGGCGTCAGGTCATGAAACTGAAAATGGTTGGAAGTGCTGAAGGTGAGGTGACTGAGATCTCTATGTGGGGTGAAATGGATTGATGAAGAGAGAAATGACACTGTGAGAAAAAGGCGTGGAAAAAGACGTAGAATAATGAAAAGGGGGAGATATGTTAAAGTGTCATGGCCGTATGGAGAGAATGGGAGAAGAGAGACTGATAAAGAAAATGTCCATATCGGAAGTGGAGGAAGTGTGAGGAAGGAGGAAACATGGAGGGAGACGGAAGGATAGTCTGAAAGTGATTTTTTAATTACATATGTCTGAGCATCAAGGAGGAAGAGATGGATGTATGAAGTGCAGTAAAATGGAATGAAATGCTTTGTGGGGAAAAGACTCGCGGTCAGTGATCTATAACAGGCAAGAAGGGAAGCAACTGGGGTAAACCGCTCGTAAATCGCTTAAAACTGTTTTCTGTAGACCATTACATTCGACAGCTGATTGACAGTGTGAGTGACTGGGATTGCTTTCTTCCGTTTTCCAGGGCTACCCGATGGAGAGGGCAACAGTGAGCACGTCAGTCACCTTTCTATCCGCTCTTCTATACATCCAACCAATTAACCACCAATCAACCCATCCATCAGTCAGTCTGCTCATCCATTTGTCTTGTCATTCATCTAAACAACTATCCTTTCTTCCACGAATCAGTTAACTCAGCTATGCATTCATCCATTTATTCATAATCTACTTATCCATCCATCCATCCACGCGCCAATATATCCATTCATATATCTATCATTCAGTTTACTCATCCATCTGTCAGTCCACCCATGCATCCATCAGTCAGGCTACTCATTCATCCGTTCAGCCACTCATCTATCTATTCATCCATCACTCCATCCACTCACCCATCCGTCCATCCACTAGTTTACACATCCATCCATTCATCCGTCAGTCAATATGCTCATCCACCCAGCAATCCCTCTAAAAGCAAAGCAACGTCGGGAATTACACGGCAATAACTCTCCCCTCATCACCGCTACCTCTTCTGGGAAACCTGACCGAGAGAAGAGCGAAATTAAGTAATACCACTCTCACATTTATCGCTTGGAGGTTGGAGAGACGGACGAACAGAGGCGCACAGGAAAGCAAACACCATCAGACTGACTATAGTTCGTTCACCTTAACTTGGCGCAGATTTTCTTGTCACTTTGTAGCCAATTTCCAGCAGAATAAAGGCAGAATGAGACAATATTGTTCCTCCATCTTAACTTGTAGCAGATTTTTTTTCGTTCTGTAGGTCATTCTCAATAGCTTAATGGCAGAATAAGGCCGTACAATGACTCTACATCCTTTTCATTACACTCTTTCGTGACTAGCACACCATATTTTAATGTGTAACCCTTGTTGCAGCTCAGCCTTCAATATGGTGGGATGGCAAATTTCAGATGACGTCGAAAGATTTTTTTTTTTTTCTTTTTTCATTTTTGCTACCTCCACAGGATTTTATTACACTTAGAGAAGCCTTTGACAATGGGAGGGTTAATGAAGGCTGAGAATTAACCCCTTCACTTCAGTCCTCTGCATAATCTCTACATAAATCGTCTGGACTAACCTATTCACTTCAGTCTCTTGCATAACCTTCGCAAAAATCGTCTGGAAAAAGGAGTGGAAAAAAGGGCAACATCACTGTACTGAAAGGGTGTATACTTGAACGCCTGAATGATGATGGAATCGTGAAATGAAGAAAAGGAAACGAAAGAAAACAGGAACTGATTTAACAGCAATTAACTTAACTGAAAAGGATCCAAGATGGACTGAGACTTTTGTGGGCTTTTTCCCCAACAATCAACTTTTTCAAATGTGGTAAGAATTCTTCCAAATTTACTATGGCCTTTCGAGGCTCTTTTTTTTTTTTTTCACTCTTTCAGCCCTTGGACGTCATTTCTGTTACATTGTTGCTATTGTCAGACGATTTTATTAAGCTTGGGAGAGTCTATATTACCACCAGAGGGATTTAGTAGGTAAATAAATCGTCTAAGGGTTGTAAATTTACATTAGAAAAATAGTCGTAGTGAATATGCTAGGTCTAATGGGGGGTGATATGGCTACGATATCTGTTCTATGAGCTTATTATTCTTCCTACTGATATGGGATTCTACCCAGCTTAAAAGAGCACACTCCACGTCAATAAAGGCTACATCCAACCCAACAATTCTCAAAAGCCTCTCCCAAGCTGAATAAAATCGTCTGTAGCAAGAATAAAGACATCATAATATTGTAACAGTTTATGATAACAGTAAAGCACCATACCTCCCTCCCCCCACCCACTAATCCCCGATGTCTATGTTGGCAGGAAAAAAAGGAGCAGGACCACCGTCTAGTGTAGACAACCATAAATGTCCGGGAAATTTCAAAGGAGAGACTGAATGAAGGTAAATTATAATGACAGAGACACCAAGGGTACGTGTGTGTGTGTGTGTGTGTGTGTGTGTGTGTGTGTGTGTGTGTGTGTGTGTGTGTGTGTGTGTGTGTGTGTGTGTGTGTGTGTGTGTGTGTGTGTGTGTAACTAAATCTGTGTGCACATGTACTGCTACGTGTGTGTGTGTGTGTATAGATGAAAATATGACTGTGTGCTGGAGGGCGATGTACGAGTATATACAGTATGTGGGTAGCATAAGATCATCATTATATTCTTACACATCACGACCCACGTTCCCTCTCTTTCTGTAGGCACTTTGCATGAACTCCCACACAGCAGTTTCAATCCAGCATTTAGGCATAAATACATCCCAGCAAACCTCTCTATCTATCTCTCTATCTACGTACTTAACTCTATATACATACATACATACATACATGCATACATACATACATACATTTATACACACATTCCATCTTGCATACAAGATGTTGAGCAAGCCCTGTGTCCGTTTAGTGAAAGGTTTACCTAACTTTTACAAAGTCATATTTAACTGGGGAGATTACAGTAATCATGCTTAAAGTGTATAATGTAGGCTACATAATATCTTGTTTTAATATAATTCAAAATTATTTATATTCAAATCAGAGAGACAACTAGGCGTATGTGCCTCTAATTATATTTTAACATAATGATTAATTCACAAATATCAACCTTATTCACGAATATGTAAAAATTATTTGCACAGCTTTTCCATGAGATAAATTTGATTGTCTATCTCTTTATTTATCTTTCCATTAGTCTATTTATTCAACTGTTTATCTATTCCACTCTAGCTTCTGCTATCCAGCTGTCCATCCATCAATCAATCAGTCTATATCTGTCTACCTACAGGATCTGTCTACTTGACTATTTATCTGTCCAGTTGGCTACCTATCTACAGGCTAAACCTATTAGTCTGCTATCACAGCATAAGCCAGCCTTCCCCCACACACCCAGGTGCGTTACTGAGCAACCCATCTTCAAGGTTTGGGGTTGTGGTGGTGAGTGTTCCTGGGGGTTTGTGGCTGTGCTGTAGTCTTATTGCTGTTGCGGGGTTGTAGCTGTGGAGGTTAGTAGTTGTTCTGTTGTTAAAGATGTTGTTGTGGGACTGTGGTTGTGAGGCAGTGGTAGTTCTGTAGTTACTTTTGTTGCTGCTGTGGAATTGTAGGTAAGGGAGTTTAGTAGCTGTGTTGTGGTTAATTGTGTAGTTGTGGGATTGTGGCTGTGTGGGTTAGTAGTTGTTCTATCAGGACTCCATATTATAATTGCAAATCATAATAGATAGATAGATAAATAGATAAACAGAGAGACAGATAGAAGCAGGGAGTCAGATGATGAGAAGGTATTGTGTCTGCGAGAATCGAGCAATGCTAAACATGCTTACACACTCTTAACTCAAGGAATGCTTTATAGGCACACGACAGCGCCTAGTGACCATACACACACATACACACATACTCACACACAGGCTTCTAGAACTTTCCACTCACAAGGAACACACGTGACACACCCCTGCTACACCAGAATTTAGGAAAGAGAGCTCAGAGGGAGGTTAGCCACAGAACAGGCAGGAGGAGAAGGAGACAAGCCATACAAGAGGCAGGTCGCAGGGAGAAGGGCTTGGCAACTTGAGAGAGAGACAGAGAGAGCGAGACAGATAGCTAGCTAGCGGGACTGGACTCTATACTTCGCTCTGTGTGAGAGACTTGTTAATATTTCCAAGACAAATAAAAATAGTCCCATACTATTCTTTACCTCTCCTGTCACTACATGACAAATGGGAAAGAAGATTATCTACTACAAGCTACTCCAAGATATAAAAACCGCTCGTCCACAAGTCTAATATATATATAACTCAACCACAAAGGAGTTACAAAGTCTTTTATGACATTTATTTCTTCTCAGTGCTAAAATTAGCTATATTCAACTTATTTACTCATCTATTTTGCTAGGACATAAATAAACAAGAGGCGTATTTCATAACACCATATCTTAATGACAGGAATATTTTCGCCACCCCCCACGTTAATACCAGATGACATCACAACGCGAGTCTGCCATGCCAAGCACGCATGATGACCTCAATTTCTTTTTGTAATCATTGTTGTGTTCTTGCTTGGTTTCTTGAGGTACGTTCACCTGTTCGGTTGTATCCGAGGCTGAATAATTATGTGATAATTCCCTTGAAACTCGTTTTAAATGGTCAATATGAACTTGTTTCTCCTCGCCACTTGAAAGTGACTTAATTAAAACTTTGTTTGCTTTTATGTTAATTACTCTGTATGGGCCCTCAAATTTTGGGGATAATTTATTGTCTCTCGTATGAATGACATCGTAAACAATGTCTCCTAAGCTGATAGGTGAAGCCTTCTTGTTAAATGCCTCCGTCATTTCTTCCTTGGACATCGTTAATTGTTTTTTGACTCTTTTGTGAATGTCCTGGAATTCACGTAAACGGAGTTTAGAGTAATCATCGTAATTGTATATAGGCATGCTGTCACCTTCTAGGAGCTCATATGGTAATTTTTTATCTGTGCCATATATAATGAAATGTGGTGTGTCACCGATGGATTTATTTATAGACCCATTAATTGAGGCCTCTACTCTGGGAATCCAATCATCCCAGCTTGCATAATTTTCACTGAGAATGTGTCGTAGCACATCTAATACCTTTTTATTTTGTCTCTCTACCAACCCATTCGATGCTGGGTGATAGGCCAAAACGTTAACCTTTTTGATGTTGTATTGTTTACATATTTCTTGTAAGATCTCAGAATTAAATTCTCCTTCATTATCACTTATTAATATCTTTGGGGTAGTAAAGCGACATATTACATTATCTGCTATTGCCTTTGCTACTGTCTCTGCTGTCTTATCTTTAATTGGAGCTAAAATGACATAACGGGAAAAATGATCCGTTGCAACGAATAAGTATAGGTTATTATTGTATGATAATGGCATCTTGAGTAAATCAACAGCGACAACGTCCCATGGTTGATGTGGTACAAGGTAATTACCCATCGGTGCAGGTGTGATTGGGTATCCTTTGTGTTTCGCACATGATTCGCATCTGTCTATATGATTGTTTATATCTTTTCGTAATGAAGGCCAGTAATATAATAGCAGGGCTTGGTTGAATGTCTTATCCTTTCCAGGATGTCCTGCATGTGGGCTGTCGTGAATCAATCGTAATACTTGGGGTATCATGTCATTAGGTACTACCAACTGGTTAGTATTTCTTTGGCGTTTTGGTTGTTTAGAGTTAATTTTGTATAATGTATTATTGACCATTGTGAATTGTTCAAGTGGGACATGCAGTTTGGGTAATTGTATGTCATCTCCACTTTCTAACTTGTATATTACTTTAGACCATATTGGGTCAAGTCTTTGTGCCTTTGCGATATCCTCGTGGTTTGGGATATTTCCTTTGAGATCTAACGCCGCGACCTGAATTGTGTTCGGGTTCCTAGATAAAGCGTCAGCTACTATGTTCATTTTACCTTGTATATAATGAATTCGTACATT